>NC_043716.1:1596332-1602003 GCF_006229205.1 Suricata suricatta
GAATGGATCAAGAAGATGTGGTATATATTCACGATGGAGTACTACATGGCAATGAGAGGGAATGACATATGGCCCTTCGTAGGAAAGTGGATGGACCTTGAGGGTGTCATGCTGAGCGAAGTAAGCCAGGCAGAGAAAGACAGAAACCATATGTTTGCACTCATAGGTCTAGCAGGAAAACAAGAGAGACCTAATGGAGAACCAGGGGGAGTGGAGGAGGGAGAGAGAGTTGGGGAGAGAGAGGGATGCAAAACTTGAGAGACTATTGAATGCTGAAAATGAACTGAGAGTTGAAGGGGAAGGGGGAGGGAGGGAAAAGAGGTGGTGGTGATGGTGGAGGGCACTTGTGGAGAAGAGCACTGGGTGTTGTATGGAAAACAACTTGACAATAAAATATTGAAAAAAAATAAATAAATAAAATAAGAGGTAGTAGAAAAAAAATAAACAAAAAACAAAAAGGGGAGACGCTGGGAGCCACCTCTGAACTCAGTAGTTGAGAAAACTCCTTGTGAGGTTAAGGCGGGTTTTGCACGGCCTCCCGCCATCACATGGTGACCGATAACCACCCCCACTCACTTCTTGTGGCTCAAGCACCGACCCCCAAGGCACCTTGATGATTGGTATCGGGAGTGACTTGTGCCCTTATCCTAAAATATGCGGGTTGCACCTTGTGATGGAACTTACTGTAGGACCTTCTTCTTTTGTGATTGTGGGAGCAAACATTGCATTTCCTGAGAAACCTGTTTTACTTCCCCTCAAGATAACAGGCCACTGACCCCTGCTCACAAGGGCTAACTCTTGCCTTTGCTGTGCTAAAAACATTGCCTTGCATTTGAATGCTGAAGACCCCTTCCTTCCCCAGGTGATAAGCATCTAAGTCACCTACATCAGTCACTATTGATAAAGATTATGCACGAGTCTTCTACCAATCTATGTTCTGGGAAGTTTTTACTTACCAAAGAAATTTGTCATCAGAAATCATTGTCTAAGGCAAAGGCCACTTCTGTACTGGCCTCATACATTTTTTTACCATTAATAAAGCTGACCCTCAGTGCAGAGATGCCTGCCTGGTGATCAGGAAGAGACTCCTGGCTCTCTCATCCCTCCCCCTTTTGCCGACACCAGCCATCCTTCAGGGAGCCCTGGACCTGCTGGAGCTGGGCTCTGCCTGGACTCTGGCAAGTGGCGCCTGAACGGGGACCTGAAGGTAAGCCCTTTCCCTTTCTCCTTCTGTTTTTCGGGAGGGTTAGGACGCCACCATAGGGTGCTGTGGACCCCCTGTAGTGATAGGCAGGGTTAGAGTGGTGGATAGAATCAGAACTTAAGAACTTGGAAGCTACGGGCCATAAGGAGTCCAAAGAAAGAGGACTCTGTAGACGTTATTCATGACCTGCTTTCACAGAAGGGGGTTGAAGCATTGGCCTGGCAAGTTGTGTGTTTACGTTTTGTACAAAAGCGATGTCCATGGTTCCCAGGAAGGAACTGTTAATGCAGAGACCTGGAATAAGGTAGGAGATGAAATAAAACAGTATTTTAAGCTTAAGGGGCCACAAAAGGTTCCCGTTGACGCCCTTTCACTGTGTAACGTCATAGGAGAAGCTTTGGACCCCCAGTTAGAGGCAGGGAAACTGGCTAAAACCCTACAAGCAACAGCGCCTACCAAGGAAGATGTACCTTTCCCTGTCCCTTCCGAAAATAATATTCCTGACAACATAGAAGAAAAGGGACAAGGATAGAGGGCCTCCCCAAAAGGATAAGGGTAATTCGCACGAAACAGCTGATGAGTATAGCAAGAAAAATTGGGCCTTCCCATGCAGAGTAAAGAGACTTCACTTAAACAAGGATAAACTCAGGGAGCTGCCCTCCAGACCACCTCCTCCCCTCCGTTATCCAAGTCAAACATCACGGGCCACCATTAGAGAGGCTGAATGAGCTGGTGATACCGATTCTGGTCAGTGGTTCCAGGGGTCTTTGAAGGGGACTTTCATGATGAAATCTCCCGGGAGCCGCTTCCTTAAAGGATTTTAAAGGAGCTAAAAACTGCTTGCAGCGAATACGGGTCTCTGGCTCCTTGCACCGTCACGTTGCTAGATGCCCCGACATCGCGCTGGATGACCCCTCATGACTGGACACAGGTGCCAAGGCCTGCTTGTCAGGAGGAAATTACTTGTTATGGAGGGTAGACTGTGAGGATCCAGCTGAGAGGCAAGTGGTGACCGAGGATGAGATCAAGCAATGTTGTGCCTCTCAGGGGCCCCAAAGGTGCCTATTGAGGCCATTTCCTTGTGGACTCTTATAACAGAAATGTTAAATTCCAGTGGTGACAGCTCTGGAGCTATTTTTAAGCTCACACCCCCCCCCCCATGAGACTAAATTGGATTCCAGGGCTGTCCCTAATTCATCCACAACGCATGCTTCAAATCTGATATCTAACACTTGGCATTCCCCGTTCAAACACTGGGCACTTTCCCTGTGGCTTGTGGGTCTTTCCCTTTAAGGGGGCCGCTTCCCCCCATGCCATTTCAAAAAGGGGCCGGCCTTCAGGCTGCCATTGAGGAAGCAGAAGAAGGAGACATGGAATTAGCTAAAACCCTACAAGCAACAGCACCTACCGAGGAAGATTTAACTTTCCCTGTCCCTTCCAAAGATAATGATCTTGACAACATAGAAGAAAAGGGATAGGATAAGGGGCATCCCCGGAAGGACAGGGACAATTCGAAAACAACAGCCGATGACGACAGCCAGAAAACATGGGCCTTCCCCATCCAGGCTAGAGAAACGGCACTTAAACAAACAGAAAAAACCAGGAAAGCACCTGGAGGAAGTTCCCAGTCTTCTCTGGCTGATTGGACTCAGGATTTCCCGTTTGTTGGAAGAAACATGGCTTCTACTCCTCTAAGATTTTAAATAAGGTTTTCTGTCAATGCCTCCTGCTGTCACCTGGCCTCTTCCTCTCTCTTCCCCCTCCCGTTTCTGGGCCAGCTTGGGTGTGGTCCACACTGCGGGTCCTTACTGTCCTCAATGCCTCATTGGCTCCTCCTCCCACCCTTGAGGGCAAGGGGCCAAGTGCACTTCCATGGACATCTAGGTCTTCCTGAGGCCACACATGTAGAGCGTTCTGTGTTAACTCTGTGTGGTCCCGCCGGTACCAAAACCTCCCTGAATTCGGCTTCAGTGGTCTCACTTGGTCTCTGTCTCTCAGGATAACATTTTGGAGGCCCCAGCGAGATTTCAGGGACCCCAGACCTCCTAATTCCTGTCCCTTAGCAGGGTGAAACAGGAGACGCCTGCATCCTTCCTGGCTCCTGAAGATGTCCTGGGACCCAGGGAAACAGTCCCATCTTTCCTGCCACCCCGAAAATGGCGCCAGTAATCTGTGGGAGTCTCCTGTCTAAACGTCCGGAGGTAAGTCCATTTATCACCTGAATTCTGAGTGCACACGTGCTTCTGTCTGGGGAGTTATGTGGAAGGCTGGGCGCAGCACTTCTTCCCGCCCCAGGGCTGCACCGAGATGTCAGCGGACCCTTCAGTAAGCCTGTAACCCTGTCCTGTGGCCACGTGTGTACATGTTTTGTCCTGTTGTCATTTGTCACTATTTTGGGTCTCATCTGCCGAAATTCTATGGGAGGGAATGTAATAACGTCTGGTGTGTGTGAGTGTGAATGCGCGGCTTGCTCTGGCCTGCCTGCTGGGTTCGATTCTGTGGCTCCACGGGTGGGCAGCCTTAAGGTCCCCAAAAGTCTATGGCCTACGGAGTGTGAGTGGGCTCGTCTGCAATTCCGTGGTGAGCAGCATCCAGTCTGTGGCAGCTTCAGAATAGTTTTTGATCGTACGTCACAAAGCTGAGACCACTACAGCTAAGCGTGACCTAAGCACCTTCGGGACATGGCCAGACAGGCATCTGACTGGTCTCCTCATCACAGGGGGCACCCCCACCCGTGTCTGTCTTTGTGACCCTGCCTCACGGGGACATCATGGGGGTGCAGAGAAGGGGACTTTATTGGTCTGAAATAAAATCAGACTGAAGGGGACGCTGACACCCTCTGTTCCTCTACCTAGTAAATTCATTTCCCAGGTTAACGGCTGTAATTGGAGCCAACTGTGGTTCGTCCACGTCGGGACAGGGACTTTAAGGAGTATTCCCAAGCAGCTGCTGAAACTCCTTTTGTTTTGGGGAAGTTCCCTGTCTTTTCTGGACTGACATGGGCCGCCTAGTTCTACTGGTTAAAACAAAACACAGGGGACCTAAAGTCTGCTGCCCAGTCGGAGCTGACAAAATCTGACACTGGGAGTTCTTGTTCTCTGCCTCCTGCTGGCACCTCCCCTCTCTTGTCCGCCCTTCCCCCGTTCCTTTTCTGCACCAGCTGGGGAGGGGGTCCAGCCTGCAGAACTGACCCCCCAAGGCCTCAGGCAACATCAGCTCCTCCTGCCCTACGTGGTGAGGAGCCGAGACCACTGAAGTCAGATTTCCTCAGCGACTTTCCAGGTCAAAATTAACTTATGTGGACTTAAGCAAATGTTATTCAGTGTTTACATTTGTTGGTTTGAGATAAATAATATTTATTAAAAAAAAAAGGTATTTGACCAATTAGGCCGTTTTATTCGGGATGCTAAGCTACTTGGAAAAGCAGAGCCGTGCAGTGGTGAACCTCACGTCGTTTGCAGGGTCAGTGCTGCCGCTGCCCCGTACGGATGCAGTTCCTAAAGTTTCAGTGTTTGGGTTTAAGGTCGGTACTTGATACTCTGGTTACTGAAAGTGTAAGTGTCACAGAAGTAACCAAATTTGTCAGCTGCATCATCATGAAGTCCCATCCCATCTTCAACAGTGTCCACTTCTGCGATTTCGTCATTTATAATTGTTCTTATTCTCTCACAAAACGTGTTTCTTCTTCAAGGAGATTTATAAAAAGGACTTTGGGGACAAATACAGGTATTTGACATCTTTAAGATTCATACTAAAATGGGTAAGAATCTCCAGAACTAAAAAGCTGCTTGCAAACTGAACAAAAATTAGAACATGAGACTAAATAAAATGAGGAATTAGTTTTGTGACTCTTGTTGGAAATATTGCTAGTTCTCTCATGCTTGCTTATCCAGATTAAGCAAACTTTTTATTAAGATATGATATTCATTTGTAAATTGAGGCATTTATCGTTTCTCTCTGCCTAGGCCCTCTAAAATTCAGAAGCTCCCAGGTGAGTATTCGTTCTTTCACGGGAAGTACAATTGTTGGCAGAAGTTCAATAAGAATCTGCTCATTTTGTAGCAGGACACCGCTGGAAGTACTGGTCATTTTACCAGGGCTTTGACTGGAATGTCGTATTTGAGAGTCATGCATAGACTCGGATATGACCTGACAGCTTGAAGGAACCAAGGTCGACTTTCTGAAACATGGAGCCACGAAGCCTTGTGGAAATGTTGGCCGGATACCTGCTCACAGGGTCCCAGCAGCCTCCCCAGGGGAGTAAAGAAGGGCACTTCCTGGCAGGTGCAGGGACCTCAGCACATCTTGGGACCTCGTGAGGAGGAAATCACTCAAATCCACAGGTGTTTCAGGCCTTTCTGATGGGAAGTGCTTGGCTTGGCTTCTGGCCTGGAGAGGCTAGTAGAAATTCAAGCTGGAGATTCCTTAGAAAAGGTCTCAGCAAAGCAAACTTTAAAAGATTCTCAG
>NC_043716.1:1602103-1609616 GCF_006229205.1 Suricata suricatta
CCTCAAGATAACAGGCTACTGACCCCTGCTCACAAGGGCTAACTCTTGTCTTTGCTGTGCTAAAAACATTGCCTTGCATTTGAATGCTGAAGACCCCTTCCTTCCCCAGGTGATAAGCATCTAAGTCACCTACATCAGTCACTATTGATAAAGATTATGCACGAGTCTTCTACCAATCTGTGTTCTGGGAAGTTTTTACATACCAAAGAAATTTTTCATCAGAAATCATTGTCTAAGGCAGAGGCCACTTCTGTACTGGCCTCATATATTTTTTTACCATTAATAAAGCTGACCCTCAGTGCAGAGATGCCTGCCTGGTGATCAGAAAATCTGGTGGCTCTCTCATCCCTCCCCCTTTTACCGACACTGTCCATCCTTCAGGGAGCCCTGGACCTGCTGGAGCTGGCCTCCGGCAGGGCCATTCACACAGATTTCTGTAGTGTTAGGTGCCCATGGCGAAAGCAGTAGAGAGGACAGGCTATGGTGGGTGGGGGATGGTGGGTAGGGGTGGGTAGTGGTGGGATCACCAGGGAGGACTGAAAAACTGTAACCTAACCCGGGATTAGAAGGCTGAATAGAACTTCCCAGAAACAGGGACTGAAAGCAAACTGCAGGTGGGTTCTGGGGAACCCAGGGCTCCACCCCCGGGATTGGGTGTCGGGGAATGAGGTGGGAGGGGGGCGGGTGGCATGAGCAAGAGCCCTGAATGCCAAGAAGCTTGGACTGCCATCCTGCAGGCCACAGGCAGGTAGGGGTGAGCCCCAGAGCTCGGCACAGGGAAGCCCTGCACGTGTTGGAAGACGTTAGCCAGGGGGCCACGCTGTACCTTCCTGGGACGCGCTGGTGCACCGGCCGCCCCTGTCCCCCTCGCTTGCAACCTTAAGCAGGACCCTTCCAGAGAGCCATGTCGGGAGGCTCATGTATGTGCGCACAGGCTCAGGCACTGTTTAAGTGGGGACGCCTTGGGGCACCGGGATGGCTTAGTCCCTGGAGCATCCCACTTCTGGCTCAGGCCTTGGTCTCCAAATTGAGGAGTTCAAGGCCTGCATTGGTCTCTCTGCTGTGCAGAGCCCACTTTGGATCCTCATCCACTCCCCACCCCTCCCCTGCTTGCAGGCACTCTCTCTCAAAAATAAATAAAAGAACATCCAAAAGAAATGAGATGGGTGGCACCTGGGTTGTAAGTCCCTACCAAATGGACCCTAAAATACCAACATTGTTTCACTCGCGCACTCCCATTCTGGCAAATAATTAAAGGTTGAGCAACCTGGCTCTGGAAAGACCCTAAGAACATAACTCCATAACGAACACTGCGACCTAGAGGTGAACTTGTTTCTCAAGATTCTGTTAAGACCAGGCCGAGGCAAAGTCCACGGGTGAAAGTCACCTCGTCACTGTCCCGCGGTATCTTAGGCGTCTTAGTATGATTGATCATTTTCAAAGACTAAGAACTTTAAACGGATAGGTTTTTACCAAAACTAACGTCTGTGTATTACAACGTAATTGGCTGTAATGAAATGCTGTATCAGGTGAACTAAATGACGACTTCTTTTGCGTCGCCAAAACCCTTAAAAACCCTGAGCCCCTGCTTGGCGGGCTCTCTTCCGAGGACTTCCAGCTACTGGAGGGGCCGTTCGGCTGAACTAAAAGAAACCCATTAACCAACTCCGTTTGTGTTGGATTCTACTCTGGGTGACTCGCATTGGGAAAAAAGGTCTAACATTTCGGAGGCCCCAGCGAGATCCCAAGAGGAGAACACCACTCAGTCGGGCCCTCACACCGGGCTGCATATGTGGAGATTGCATTGAGCTCATTTTTTTCTCATCACCTCTGGAGGTAAGATTTGTGCTGGTCACAACCGTTCGTAGGGTGGGTCAGAGGTGGCTGACGAGCCTGAGACCTCGCCAACAGTACCAGCCACGACGCTGGCCTGGGAGGGTCTCCAGACCGTCTGCGTCTCCGGACCACGTTAGGTCTTCAGACCAGTCGGGTTGGGCCTGATCACCCTAACCATTTGTTTTGTGTACTTTTAATGTTCTATGTACTTTGTTAACGTTTTCTGTTAACCTCTGTCACCCAAGTCTTGTCTTGGATTGTCTTGTCATCATCTGTGTTCTTGTGCTTTGTTCACTTTTATTTTGGGTCAAATGGGTGGGTCGGGGTCAAAAGCCTATAGGCCTTTAGAATGTTTTTCTCTAACTTTAGAGCCGTCTATTCGCCTGAGAGGGCGGATGAATATGGGATTACGTTTTCCAGGGGCAGGTTGTGGACCCTCTGTGATGCAGAATGGCCAACTTTCAGAACCAGAAGGCCACCAGAAGGTCCTTCTGATCCCTCGATCTGTCGAACTGTCTGGCAAGTAGTAACTGGGAAGCCAGGGCACCCATACCTGTTCCCTACATTGATATTCGGACGCAGGCACATGGACAGCCACCGCTATGACTGCATCATTGTTCTCTTAAAACTCACTGCAGGGTTTTAGTAACAGCAAAGTGCACTTCCATGGACATCTAGGTCTTGGGAGCTGGGGAGACACTCTTGTCTTTCCTGCCACTCTGAAAATGGCACCAGTAATCTGTGGGAGTCACCTGTCTGAACCTCTGGAGGTAAGCCAGTTTATCATCTAAATTTTGAATGCACATGTTCTTTTATCTGGGGTATTAAGTGGAAGGCTGGATACAACATTTCTTCCCAGCCCAGGGCCGCACCGAGACGGTTGGGCCCTTTAGTAAACCTGGAAACACCTGTTTTGTGGCCACTTCTGTACATGTTTTGTCCTGTCATTGTCATTCTGTGGGAGGGATGTAATGTGCGACTTGGTCTGGCTTGCCTGCCGGGTTAGATTCTGTGGCTCCACAGGTGGGCACCTTTAAGGTCCCAAAAAGCTGACGGAGTCTGAGTGGGCCCATCTGCAATTCCGTGGTGAACGGCATACAGTCTATGGCGGCATTGGAATAGTTTCCGATCATAAGTCACAAAGCTGAGACCACAATAGATAAGCATCACCAAAGATCCTTCAGGACAGGGCCAGATGGGCATCTGACTGGTCTCCTCATTAGAGGGGGCACCCCTACCCTTTGTCTTTGTGACACCACCTCACGGGGACATTATGGGGTTAGGACTGTATGGGGAAGGAGACCTTATTGGTCTGGCTGAGACAAATCAGACTGAAGGGGATACTAATTCTCTCCATTCCTCTGCCTAGTAAATGTGAGGGCATCTCCTGCATTCATGTACAAAATTTAAAACTGTGAATTCTTCTCTCCTCTTTTTCCCTCCATTCCCCCACTCCTTTTCTGCACCACTGGGTGGGGAAGGGCCACCCTGCAGAACTGACTCCTCAATGCCTCACAACATCAGCTCCTCCCTCTGCCCTAGGTGTTGTAGCAAAACCCACAGAAGTCAGATTTCCTGCCCAAATTTCCAGGTCAAAATTAACTATGGGAAACAAAACATGGGCTCAAGTAAAACTTATTCAGTGTTTAAACTAATATAAGTCTGTTGGCTTGGAAGAATGACTTAGGAAATGGTTAATTCCGTTTGTCTCAGTATATTTCTGAAAGCTTTGCTTGTATAATAAATTGGGATTCAATTCACTGGCTATCCAAGGTAATAAAAAGCTAACTAC
Organism: Suricata suricatta; assembly: GCF_006229205.1. Taxonomy (NCBI): domain Eukaryota; kingdom Metazoa; phylum Chordata; class Mammalia; order Carnivora; family Herpestidae; genus Suricata; species Suricata suricatta. Next base: position 1,605,732 of record NC_043716.1, read on the forward strand.
TGGATGTCAGTTTCTGCTTTTGAGTTGTTGTAAAAAAAGAAAAAAACTGAGGATATTTAAAACTGTTCAAAACATGCTTTGTACTTAACTGGTTCATGAATTTACCACCTAAGAAAAAATTCTGGTGTAAACACCCTTCAGTTGGTTACTAAGTCCTCAATTGGAGACTGAGGTTTCCTAAGAGTTAAAATTCTGCTAAGTATACTTCAGTCTGTTGAAAATTAAGAAAAGCACCCCTATATGCAGGAAAATGGGGGATATGTAAGAAAGATATAAGAAATGAAAATGCATTTTTGTTGAGGGCAAAAGAAAGTAATTTTATCCTAAGTGAGACTGGTTGTTTGGAGAGAAACGACTTTGGGACAAAGTTTAAAGGCAGTGGAAAGTTGCAGAAGGTTCATGAAGGGAAATCTTTAAAAAGGAATTTTATGTGTGCTCAGGATAGACTAAAGTTGAGATGAATGGAACTTGAAAAGCACTCTGGCGTAAAGGTAAAACTCTGCTTTTCTCTCTGTTCAAAAAACAAAGTTTTCTTGCATTGTTGGTCTGCTCTTGATAAGACTGTGTAAACAAAGGATTTCTCTTTTTTCTGCCAAGAAAACCAGAGTTTTGGGTTTCATCTTTATCAGGTCTTTGATTGCTTAGTTGAAACTCCTGATGTAAAGGAGTTAGGTTTTCTAACAACCAATGTATAATGCTATATATTTGCCTTTGGAATCTTTTCTTGCCACTTTGGTTTAATAAGTGGAATTTTGAGATTTGTGATAACCTGTAATTCTACCTAGGACGTGTTTTATACCTTCCTAAGGTTTTAACAAACTTACTGGTACTTAAATGGTAAAGGAGTCTTTTGACCAATCAGGCCTTTTTCCTTGGGATGCCAAGTGACATGGAAAAGCGCTGCTGGACAATGATGTCCCTCAGGTTGTGCTGTGTGGGTAAGCGCTGCACCTGCCCGAGTGAGGATTAGAACATGGGACCAAATGAACTGAGGAAGATTATAGCTGTCTGACTCTTGTCAAAAACATTGATGGTTCTCTAATGTTTGCTTATCCAGATGAAGTAAACTTCCTCTTAAGATAACTATGATATACAAAAATGTCATAAAGTATTTGTTTGTAACCTGAGGCATTTATCGTTTCTCTCTGCCTAAACCCTCTAAAATTCAAAAGCTCCCAGGTGAGTATTCGTTCTCTCATGGCCATTACAATTGTTGGCAGAAGTTCAATAAGAATCTGCTCATTTTGTAGCAGGACACCGCTGGAAGTACTGGTCATTTTACCAGGGCTTTGACTGGAATGTCGTCTTTGAGAGTCATGCATAGACTCGGATATGACCTGACAGCTTTAAGGAACCAAGGTCGACTTTCTGAAACATGGAGCCAGGAAGCCTCGTGGAAATGTTGGCCGGACACCTGCTCACAGGGTCCCAGCAGCCTCCCCAGGGGAGTAAAGAAGGGCACTTCCTGGCAGGTGCAGGGACCTCAGCACATCTTGGGACCTCGTGAGGAGGAAATCACTCAGATCCACAGGTGTTTCAGGCCTTTCTGATGGGAAGTGCTTGGCTTGGCTTCTGGCCTGGAGAGGCTACTAGAAGTTCAAGCTGGAGATTCCTTAGAAAAGGTCTCAGCAAAGCAAACTTTAAAAGATCCTCAGGAACAATCTCTATTCTTGCTGAGCTTATGTAAATAATGAGGCCAGGTTTTAGGACTGGATGGACTTGTTCCACAAATGCACGGGTCTCCATTGGCTATCTCTGGAAGTGGGGTTTTTTTTTTTAGAGAGAAAAACTATGTTTCAACAATGCACCGTTATAGATGTTAAATTCCAGTTCTGATTGTCTTTAAATGTTTGTTGTTGGCCTAAATTGGGCAACTTGAGGTAACTTTCAGAAAAAAACTGCGACAGTATTTCATGTGTACAAGATCCTATGTGCTCATTCCTCTGTGGGGTGATATTTAAAGGTGGGGCCAGCCGTCAGAGACTTAGAGGTGGAGGTATATGCAACTAACAGAGGTCAGCCATGATTAACATTCGGGCATCACTCAGCAGAACCCTCCGCCTGGCCAGGCCATCCGGATCCGGCCGACCAGCTTGAACTGACCCTCAAAAAGACAGACTCCTGAGACCTGTGACCCTGCTCCAGCCACACCCTGGAAGCTGGCTGGTCTATGCAGGGCAGAAGCCTGAGGAATCACCCCTAAAGTGCCCATAGGGCCCAGTCCTGTAGTTGACGCTCTCCCTGACCCTGGAAAATGGCCCCCCAGGCCTCTAGCCGGGTCGTCAGCTAAGTCTACAGCATTAGGTAGCCAATATGTCCCACTAGCCCAATGGCCAAAATAAGGTTATTCAAAGATTTGAATAACAAACAGGATTGGGGAATGTAAGATCCTACCCCCTCGGGTCAACCTGGACCCTAAAATACCAACCATTGTTTCACTCGCCCACTCCCATTCTAGTAAATAATTCAAGATCCAGCGACCTGGCTCTGGAAAGACCCTAAGATGTAACTCCATAAGGAACACTGTGACCCTAAGGCTAAACTAGTTTTTCAAGATTCTGTTAAGCAACCCACCCCTTTACTAAGGCCTGGCTGAGGCAAAGTCCACGGGTGAAAGTCACCTCGTCACTTCCCACAGTACCTTAGGTGTCTTACTCTGATCGATGATTTTTTTCTTTTTTAAAAAAATTTTTAATATTTTTTATTTATTTTTTGAGAGACAGAGAGAGACAGTGCAAGCAGGGAGGGTCAGAGAAAGAGGGAGACACAGAATCCGAAGCAGGTTCCAGGCTCTGGGCTAGCTGTCAGCACAGAGCCCGACATGGGGCTTGAACCCACGAACCGGGAGATCATGACCTGAGCCGAAGCTGGATGCTTAACCGAGCCCCCCAGATGCCCCATTGATCATTTTCAAAGACTAAGAACTTTATAAACGGATAGGTTTTTACCAAAACTAACATCTGTGTATTACAATGTAATTTGCTATAATGAAATGCTGTGGTTGTAACTGATTAACGAAATGACTTCTTTTGCCTCAGATAACCCTTACAAACCCTGAGCTCCTGCTCGGCGGGTTGCTTCCGAGGATTTCCAGCTACCGGAGGGGCTGTTCGGCTGAACTAAAATAAACCCATTAACCAACTCCGTTTGTGTGGGTGGATTCTACTCTCGGTGCCTTGCATTGGGAAAAAAGGTCTAACAGGTGGCTCAGTTGGCTAAGTGTCTGAATTCCCTTCAGATCATGATCTCACATTTCCTGGGTTTGAGCCCTGAGTCAGGCTCGGTGGTGACAGCTCAGAGCCTGAAGCCTGTTTCAGATTTTGTGTCTCCCCGTCTCTCTGCCCCTTCCCCGCTTGAGCTCTCTTTCAAAAATAAATAAAAATTTTAAAAATTAAAAAAAAAAAATAGACGGGGAGACCTTCCTAGCCACGCACTGGGAAGCCTCCTTCCCTCCTCCCTCCATCACCGGGATCACTGTGTGCTCCCCTGCCCCCCCCCCCCCCCCCCCCCCCCCCCCCCCCCCGCCAGGCCCGCCTTCTTGGGCTGGGGGTGAGGGGGCGGAGCTCTGGGCTGTTCTGGGGTGCTTGGAGACCGGGGCGCCACACACCACACCCTCTGACCCGCTAGGCTTCCTTGGAGGGGTGGGTCCCGGGCTCTGATATTTAGCGCCGCCACTCTTCCCTCTCAGACCGCCAGCTGGTCTTCGGGCAGGATGGGTGTCTACCGCGTCCGCGTGTCCACCGGCTCCTCGCTGTGCGCGGGCTCCAACAACCAAGTGAAGCTGTGGCTGGTGGGCCAGCACGGGGAGGCGGCGCTCAAGACGGGCCTGCGGCCGTCGCGGGGCCGGGTGAGCGGCGGGCGGGCGCGGCGGGGCCGGGGGAGCGG
>NC_043716.1:1609716-1627470 GCF_006229205.1 Suricata suricatta
GTCGCGGGGCCGGGTGAGCGGCGGGCGGGCGCGGCGGGGCCGGGGGAGCGGCGGGGCCCGGACAGGATGCACGGTGCGCGCTCCCGCGCGGCCTCCCTGAAACTGACCGCCTGCTCGCCCTCGCGTCATGGCGCCAGCGCTCGGCCTCTCCTCGAATATCCCGCGTCCCCTATTTTTAAAAGCTGCCGTTTCCAGCCTAACGCACCGTCGCTAGGTGTGGGGCGTGCGGGCGGCGGTGCCGGGACGCGGGTGCGGGGAGGGAGCCCAGAGATGCCAGCACCGCGATCCCCACCCGCTTCCCTGCTCGCACCGCATCTACCTGGCGCTCGCCCCGGCTCCGACCCGCAGTCCTCACCGCCTGCCCGGCTCTCTCCAAGCCCCCAGAGACGGCGGTCTGTCCGACTGACGGGGCTTCCCCTCTCCCCAGCCCCGCACCCCTCCGCCCCCAGCAGGTGCTCGTGCTTCCCCTCCGCCGCTAACCGAGAACGCACGCGGTCAGTTCTGTCTCCCGGACCTCTCTGGCCTCGGGCCCAGAGCTCCGCCCCACCCCTGCCCACCAGGGCCCCCTTGAGCTCCAGTCGCCCTCGCCCTCTCCGTCGCCCGCCCTGGCCCGCCCTTCGGCAGCCCGAGCGGTTTCTCCCAAACAGCCCCACCTTGAAACGTGCCCCGGCGCAGGACCTGTGAGCGGATTCCCTGTGTCCTCGGGGCCAACCCAAAGCCCGTGGGTTACTTCGGGACTGTACGAGGAGGTCGTGCCCCTCTCCCCACAGCTCTGCCCTGCACCCCAGCTCCGCCGCGCGGCTTGGCTTCCCTTGGTCCCGTCTTGTGCCTAGCACGCCTCCCCGCCTCTCCCTCTGCGCGCGGACGGGCCGAGCGCTGTCCCCTGGAGGGGTCCTCAGCACGACAGGCCGGAGGCTAGCCAGGCCGGAGGCTGTCCGCTGCAGCCTGGGAGCGCCGGCGAGGGTGCCCCTGCTGCTGGGTACCGCGGCTCTCCGCGCCGGGGTGGCTCCCTGGGGGTGTGGCACAGTGACTCCAGGGAGCAAGGAGTGAGGGAAGGGGTGCATCTCCTCGTCTTCCCTCCTCCGCCTCACCCCGACCCACATGGGGTCGTGGAGCCACCTGCTCCGCGCGCACCCCCTTCTTGGGACTCCTTTTGCGCTTTCCCAGAAGCCCGGGGAAGGGCGCAGCGCAGGCAGGACCCCGCCCCAGGGCTGCTGCTGGGCGCGCGCAGGCTGAGCGCGCTGTCTCCCCGGCAGGAAGTGGAGTTCACGGTGGACGTGCAGGAGTACCTGGGGCCGCTGCTGTTCGTGAAACTGCACAAGTGGCACTTGTTACAGGACGACGCCTGGTTCTGCAACTGGGTCTCGGTGCAGGGCCCCGGAGCCACGGGGGACGAGTTCAGGTTCCCGTGCTACCGCTGGGTGGAGGGCAAGGACACCGTGACCCTGGCCGAGGGCACTGGTGAGCGCGGGGCTGGGGGTGGAGGAGCCCTGCTGGGGGGAACGAGGAGAGGAGGCAGAGCAGGGGTGGCTGGGTCTGGATATCCGGGTTTGGGGGCTTCTGGAAGAAGCTGGTGCTGGAGTTGCACCTGCTGGCGGGAGGCTGGGGGAGGGCGCGAGGCTGAAGGGTCAGGGCCAGCGGGAGGGCCGGCTGGGGAGGCACCCTTGGCGGGCCGGGGAGAGGCTCTCCGGAGAAGCTTCACCACCCATTCCTCCTCCCTGCATGGAGGCCGCACAGTGGTGGACGACCCCCAGGGCACCTTCAAGGAACACCGGGAGCAAGAGCTGGCAGAGCGCAAGAAGCTGTACCGGTCAGCCCTCCTCCCACCCCCCCCAGTCCTGTGCACCCTGACAGCCCTCCTCCCGTGCCCCTCCTCCCACCCCCCAATCCTCCTCCTGCACCTGACACCCCTCCTCCCGCACCCCGACTCCCCCTGACTTCCCCACCCACCCCACCAGGCGCTGGTGACTCTTCCCTAGCAGTGACACCCACTTTCACTTCTCCGCCACAGCTGGGGCAACTGGAAAGATGGGTTAATCCTGAATATGGCCGGGGCCACAATCTGTGACCTCCCAGTGGACGAGAGATTTCTGGAAGACAAGAGAGCTGATTTCGAGGCTTCCCTGGCCAAGGGGTGAGAACCAGGTTGGGACCGGGCATGCAGAGAGGCCGAGAGGCGCAAGTGCGCCCAGGCGGTGCCCGTGGTTGTGTTGGGATTCCCAGAATGGCTCACACTCTCCCCTTGTCCTTCCCCGAAGCCTGTCAGAACTGGCCCTCAAAGACTCCTTAAATGTCCTGAGCTGCTGGAATGATCTGGAAGACTTCAACCGGATTTTCTGGTGTGGCCAGAGCAAGCTGGCCGGTCAGTATCCCACCCCAGCACTTCTCCCCGGACCCTCACCCCCAGATCCCACCCAATCCTGGGGCCCCGGGCCCGGAGACCAGACACCTGGGTCCCTCTGGTAGGCCGGGGTAGAGTGGGGAGGGTTTGGGGGGGCTGCTGGGGTCCCACACTGCGCCAACGACTGCCATCCCCAGAGCGCGTGCGTGACTCCTGGAAAGAGGACGCCTTATTTGGGTACCAGTTTCTCAATGGCGCCAACCCCATGCTGCTGAGGCGCTCCAGGCGGCTCCCGGATCGCCTGATCTTCCCTCCCGGGATGGAGGGGCTGCAGGCGGAGCTGGTGACGGAGCTCCAGGTACAGGCACAGGGGCCCCAGAGGAGGCGGGCACTGAAATGGGGCTGGGGTCCGTGTCTGCGCGCTCCGGGCTCCATGGTGGGCCTGGCCTCCTGCCGTGGCGAGGAGGGATTTTACAGGAGGCCTCGGGACTGATCCCGGAGAAATGGGGCCACACTCGCCTTCCTCCAGGGAAGGTGGGTGATGGAGACTGAGTGTCCCCCCCACGCCCCCAGGGAGGCACGCTGTTCGAAGCTGACTTCTCTCTGCTGGACGGGATTAAGGCCAATGTCATCCTGTGCACCCAGCAGCACCTGGCCGCCCCTCTGGTCATGCTGAAACTGCAGCCTGACGGGAAGCTCTTACCCATGGTCATCCAGGTGAGAGGACCCCGGAGTTCTGCTCCCCAGGGCCGCCCTCCCTCTGGGCCCCTCACCAGATTCACTGGGTCTCCACTCAGGGCCGAGGCCTAAGACCCCGGGGAGGATGTGGGCAAGGGCGGAGGGTTGTAATCTAGCGGGGGAGACAGGCCAGGCGAATTTGAAGACGGGCCAGGACTGAGGAAGTCCCTGAGGACGGAGCAGTCTGGGAGGGCCCTCTGGAGGCGGCGTGAGCCTTGGGAGAGGCTCAGGACTTTAAGCTTCAGGGAGGGGGGCGGGCAGGACCTGGCCACCACAGGCATGTGGGCTGGGCAGGGGGGCTGACAAAGGATTGCTGTGACAGTCAGGAGATGCCCTGCGGGCAGTCGGCCGCAGTGCTGGGAAGCCGTGTGAGAGAGCGCGGCCGTGGGGCCCAGCGGAGGAGCACAGACACGGGCCGTGGGGCTGGCTGCTGGGAGGGCCGGGGCGGAGGAGGGAGGTGCTAGATCCCAGGACTGGGGTGACGGGTACTGAAATGTCCAAGGTGGAGGGGGCAGCGGTGGGGTGCAGAGGAAAGTCAGAGTGGCGTGGGTTCAGGGAGAGAGGAGAAGGAAGAGTCAGGCAAGTCCCTGCAGAAATAGGACAAACAAAGAGGAAAATCAGAAGGCCAGTTTCGAGGTAACGGAGCACGGAGGGTGGGTGGGGGGGGGACATTCGGAGTGTTATGTGTGGCCAGTGACCGCTGAGGACTGAGGCCCCAGCTGGCTGTGTGGAGGCGGTGTTACAGGTGGGGGAGAGGCTGTGCTTTCTGAAAAAGAGCGTGGGGTGGGGGAAGCAGAGGATGTGAATCCTGTCCACACCGAGGCGACTGGAGGGGACTGTGGAAGTCTGGCTCGCAGTGTGACGGGCAGAGCGGGCAGGAAAGTCAGGGACCCGGGCCACAGGGCACCAGTCGGGCGGGCAGAGCTAAGTGAGCTGGGAGACGGAGCGGTGGGGCGTGCGCGGGGAGGAGGGGGCCTGTGGGCCCCCAGCATCATCCCCCCTTTCCCCCTCTCTGGGCCCTGCTCCAGCTCGAACTGCCGCGCACGGGAGGCCCCCCGCCCCTGCTCTTCCTGCCCACGGACCCCCCGATGGCCTGGCTCCTGGCCAAATGCTGGGTCCGTAGCGCGGACTTCCAGATGCACGAGCTGCAGTCTCATCTCCTGCGAGGACACTTGATGGCCGAGGTCATCACTGTGGCCACCATGAGGTGCCTTCCATCGATACACCCTATCTTCAAGGTAACACCTTCCTCCCTGCTCTCCTGCCGCCCCTCTGTGCCCCACGGCACCCTCTCTGGGGACCCCCAGGGTGTGGGGAGGGGCTTCTGAACAGGGCAGCGTCTCCTCCCCAGGGGGCGACAGTGAGTCCTTGGCGGGGTGGCAGGTGACAAGCCTTTCTCTGTGTAGGAAGCACAGGCTTCCACACACTACAGAAACAATGCACACAGACGGCCAAGGGTTCCAAAAGCAGGAGACCACACAGATAACGGGAAAGGTGTCTCCAGCCAGTCCTGAGGGACCCTAGGGCACAGGCCCATGACGGGGACTCAGGACCACCATGGCAGCGGGTCCTTACACACTATTAGAACAGAGAAGCGTCACTTGTCTCCGTGGGTGCCTCCCGTGGGGCAGAGGTCATTCTAGATGCCGGAGCTAAACCAGACGGGCAAGGTCCTGGTCTTTGGGGATTTTCATGTCCGTTAAGGGCAAACAGACAATGCAGCTTGTCTTGGGACATGTCAGCCATGGAAGTACAACGCAGAGAATCAGGGCGGGGTGATGTGGTGGGGAGGTAAACCGGGTGCTCGGGAAGGGCTCCTTGGGGAATGACGCCACGAGGAGCCAGCCACGAGACAGTCGAGGCAGGGGGGCCAGCTAGTGCAAAGGTCCTGTGGCAGGAACAAGCTTGGCATCTCCGAAGGACAGAGAGAAGGTGAGTATCAGGGACAAAGGAGAGAGGGCAGGAGATCAGTTCCATTCCCAGTGGAGACACCTGCTCCCCGGGGAGTGAAAGTGGCTCTAGGAAGGCAGAGACCACATCGTCTTTATGCGTATGTGCTTTACACGGGATAGACGGACACAGTGTATCTGTAGCATTAAAATTTCATCTAAAATACCTAAAAACATATATCATGTATAAACAGACATAAATATGCATCCACATAAATACTACACAAATATGACATCTAAAAAGTCGACTGAGAGGGGCCATCATGAACAGAAAGCACGGGTCAGACCTTGAACGGTCTCAGACGGCAGACAGGGAGAGGACTTCTTCCAGTGTTTGCGGGGAGCAGTACGTGAACCCCCACCCCGGCTCACGGCTGTGCCTCTCCTAGAGCCTGGGCCCCTCTCCTGTTCAGGGCTCCCTCCTGACTCTGCCCTCCCCTCCCCTGTCCCTCCAGCTCATCATCCCGCACCTGCGCTACACCCTGGAGATTAACGTCCGGGCCAGGAACGGGCTCGTCTCTGACATGGGCGTTTTCGACCAGGTACGAGGAGAGTGGGGGCCTCCTGGGGTCCACCCTCCCTCGGGCCCAGTTCCCCTGACCCCGCCCGGCCCTTGCTTCGCAGGTGGTCAGCACTGGTGGCGGGGGCCACGTGCAGCTGCTGCAGCGGGCGGTTGCCCTCCTGACCTACAGCTCCCTGTGTCCCCCTGACGACCTGGCTGAGCGGGGGCTCCTGGGGGTCCAGTCTTCATTCTATGCCCAAGATGCCCTGCGGCTCTGGGACACCATCACCCGGTGAGGAGGGAGAAGGGCTGGGGGGATGGGCAGGGGTGGAGGGGGATGTCTCCGCGGGGTGGGAGGGGGGCGGAGGGAGGGCCGGGGTGGGGGATCCTGGGGAACCTGAGCCCCGAGCCCCTGGGCCCTCGGCGGGCAGCTATGTGCAGGGCATAGCGCGTCTCCACTACCAGACGGACGAGGCCGTGCGAAACGACACAGAGCTGCAGGCCTGGTGCCGCGAGATCACTCAAATCGGGCTGCTCGGGGCCCAGGACCGAGGTAAGACTAGCCGCTGCCCGGGACCTGCGACACAAGACAGTTCCCCTTGGAGCCTCTCCAGGAGCCTCTGTACTTGGGTGGAAACCTCCCCAAACATCTCCAAGCCTATGAAATGTCCAACTGTCCAAAGGCCTCCCCAGGCCCCCGTCCTATCAGCTGGAGGCAGCCCCCCATCCTATGCCCGGAGAACCCTTCCTGGTGCCAGATCTGCGGCTCGGGCCGTCTGTCTGGTGTAAATGTGATGTCGGCCAGCTCACTGGGTACCTGACGGTGTAGCAGAATTGGCTCCTGTGGGCCAGTGGCAGGCAGGCCGGCACCCCTCGGGGTGGGACCCCCACCCAGTCCCCTGCCTGCTCCCACAGGGGCTCTGAGCTCGCCTGGTCCCCTCCCCACCTCCCCTCTGCCCGGTGTCTGTCCCCCCTGCAGGGTTCCCCGACTCCCTGCAGTCCCAGGACCAGATGTGTCACTTCGTCAGCATGTGCATCTTCACCTGCACGGGCCAGCACTCGTCCAACCACCTGGGCCAGGTGTGCCTGCGGCTCGGCGCCTGCGCGGGGGGGGGCCTCGGGGGTCTGTTAGCAGACACAGACTCTGGGTATGTGCCCTGCCCTAGCTGGACTGGTACACTTGGGTCCCTAACACGCCCTGCACCATGCGACTGCCCCCACCGACCACCAAGGACGTGACGCTGGAGACGGTTATGGCCACGCTGCCCAACTTCCACCAGGCTTCTCTGCAGATGGCCATCACCTGGCAGCTGGGCAGACGCCAGCCCATCATGGTGCGGGGCGGGGAGGCGGGCCTGAGTGTGGGGGGGAGGGGCAGGTGCAGCATTGGGCCAGGTGTGGGGGGGGCCCTGAGGATGGCGGGGGGCGGGGGCGGAAGGTGATCGGGCCGGGTGGGCGGGGGGAGGGGCAGGTGTGGCAGGTGTGGCGTCGGAGCCGAGGGCCACAGGCTCTCAGCTGCCTTTGTCTTCACCAGGTGGCTGTGGGCCAGCACCAGGAGGAGTATTTTACGGGCCCTGGACCCAAGGAGGTGCTGAAGAAGTTCAGGGAGGAGCTGGCCGCCCTGGAGAAGGACATCGAGGCCCGGAACGCGAAGCTGGACCTGCCGTACGAGTACCTGCTGCCCAGCCTGGTGGAGAACAGCGTTGCCATCTGAGCACTCGGCCCGCCCGCTGCGGTCCCCACCCCCTCCTGTCCCCACCCCGCTAAGGAGCCCCTTCCCATCGTCGGAGCCTGCGCTGGACACACTGCATTCTACACGCATCACCTTGGGGCCTCGTCCTGCGCCCTCCCTCATCCTCGGGGTCCCCCCGAGGCAGACCACAAGTCCGCTTATATCCACTGCTTCACGAGTAGGCTAGGCTGTCCATACATATCTACTCCGCACCGGATTTTATGAATCAAATATGATTTTGAAACTAAATTGCATTTAATGGCAACAAATAGAATTCGCCGAGAAAGGGAAAGAAAGGAATCTGGAACAAATGAGTCTAAATCAAAGTTGGCAAAAGCACGGGGCCGTCTTTCCAGCTGGGTGGGCTCCACCAGCGCCTCACAGGGGTTCTCCAATCTGCCCCTTCCCGATTCGCCTACTGGATGAGAAACGGAAGAAAACTGGGGGGCTCTGTGTCTGTGACCTGTTTGCAGCTCCCCAGTTGCAAAGCCCTGAATTAAAGTAATTAACTAGAAACATACGTTCAAAGTCTCACTGTTTTAACAAGGGATGACAAAGGAATCCAGAAAATCCAGCTTCTGAATCTGATGAAAATTTTGGAAAAATAAACAGATGTGATACTTCTTAACATGACCATGTGTGGGTAACTTTTTAAAATATTTATTTTTGAGAGAAAGACAGAGCGTGAGCAGGGGAGGGGCAGGGAGAGAGGGAGACACAGAATCCGAAGCAGCTCCAGGCTCCGAGCCATCAGCACAGAGCCTGACGCGGGGCTCGAACTCATGAACTGTGAGGTCATGACCTGAGCCCCCCAGGTGCCCCAGTTATCTGTGCATATTTTAAGGCAGAAGTCACCGTACACTCGAGCCGAAACCATTTCCTTTCCAATAGGAACGTAGCTGTTCCTTGTTGCAACTGTTGAACTGGGAAGAGCGTGTGAGTGACGCTCAGGGTGCTGCTGAAGCAGGAACAGGAAACACGCAGTTGGGGGCGGGTAACATCGGCGCTGGGGTCTGGTGAGAGTGTGGCACGGATGACGCACCAGAAACAAGGCAGCCGTGCAGGCAGGGGAGGGGGCAGCGGGCTGGAGGAGGGGTGCGGGAAGGGTGGTCTCATGAAGGACTCGTTTCATGCCCGGAAATCAGGCTTGACCTTTAGGAAACAGCCCCTGAAGGATTTTAAGTGATGACAAGACAGGGTCCTGGAGGTCAAAGACAGAGGCACCCCCTTCTCTTTGGGGACCACCCCTCACCCTCACCTTGTCAGATCCTTTCTGAAGCTTTTCTCCCCCCTCCCTGAGAGAGAAAACGGCAAATCCCATCGCTTTCTGGAAATGAATCTTTTTTTTTTTTTTTAATGTAAGCTCTAGTCCCAACATAGGCTTGAACTCACAACCCCAAGGTCAAGAGTCGCCTGCTCTACTGACTGAGCCGGCCAGGCGCCCCTGGGAATGAATCTTTATGGCCACAGGGTCTTAGAAACAGGCTTGCAGGGTGAAACCAAGACACACGCCCATTAAGTTCCAGTAAAATTATAGAATAAAAAGTGAGGTCACATGGACCCACATTACTAAATCTCTGTTCCGAGTGGTAACTCCATGTTTGTTTTGTAGAACGACCAAGGTGCTTTCCACGGTGGCCGTGCCGACCGCAGTCCCACCAGCTCTGAACGAGGGTTCCAGTTTCTCCAGTTCCTCGCCAACATTTGTTATTTTCTTTTCCTCCCCTCCATCCCTCCTCCCATCCTCCCTCTCTCTCTCTCAATAGCCACCCTAGTGGGTGTGTGGTATGATGTGCGTCTCCCCGGTGACTAATGGTGTTGAGCATCGTCGCATGTGCTCTCGGCCATTGACCAGACGAGTCCGTGTGCGGTGCGCTCCCCACGAGGTCGCCGCCACCTGCCGCCAGGCGACGCTATGACAGCACCACGGACTATTCACTGCGCGCTCTCCTTCATCCAGTGACTCACTCATCCCAGGGCTGCAAGCCTGGAGCTCCCTCTCCTCTTCGTCATGTTGCCCACGGCCGCCCCGCTTTCCTCCGCCAGCCCTCAGTTTGTTCTAGTTATGGGTCTGTACCTGCTTTTTGTTTGTTTTTTCGTTTCGTTTTTTTCTATCCTACCTGAGTGAGAGCATGTGGGATTTGATTTTGTAAGTCTGACTTCTTCATTTAGCATCATGTTCTCCGGGTCCATCCAATCCCAAATGGCGAGAGCGCATCCCTTTTTATGGCTGCGTGATACTCCACATGTATAAATACTCTCACATCGTCCTTATCCACTAGTCTGCCGTTGCACTCCTAGGTTGCTTCCATATCTTGGTCATTGTAAATAATGCTGCAGTGCATGTGGGGTGCATGCATCCCCTTGAATTGGTGTTTTTGTTTTCTTTGGCAAATGGCTTCTAGTGGAATTATTGGATCATATAATATTTTTTTTAATGTTTATTTATTTTGGAGAGAGAGAGACAGAGTGTGAGTGCGGGAGAGAGAGAGGGAGACACAGAATCCGAAGCAGGCTCCAGACTTGGAGCTGTCAGCACAGAGCCCGACGCTGGGCTCGAACCCATGAACCAAGAGATCATGACCTGAGTTGAAGTAAGTCACTTAACATCAGAGCCACACAGACACCCTCTACCAGGACTTCTAATCAAGACATAGAAGTACTTAGTATTAGTGAGTAATAGAAAAATGAATTATATTTTAATCATCCTATATTTCAAATCAATGCAAATCCACTGACAGATCAAATTGTTTTGTAATTCTGGGTAAAGGTGGCTGTGCATTGTGTTCTGGGATTTTCCACAGTATGAGATAAAATGCAAAATGGTATTTTAGTTTATGCAAGAATTCAGATTTATTTTTTTTAAGTTTAAGTTAAATGCACCTTTCTAAATTCCTTACACTTGTCTTATAGGGCATATAAATTGCATTACACCGAATTTAAGAATATATACAGATGGGGTGCCTGGGGGGCTCAGTCATCGTCTGACCCTTGGTTTTGGCTCAGGTCATGATCTTGGGGTTCAGGAGTTCGGCCCCACAGTGGGCTCTGCATGGTCAGTGTAGAGCCTGTTTGGGATCCTCTCTCTTTCTCTCTCTGTCCCTCTCCCACTTGTGCACGCTCTCACGCTCTCTATGTCTCTCTCTCTCTCAAAATAAATAAGTAAACTTAAAAAATAAAGACTATATAGAGGTATACATGTGCGTTCAACTAAATTGGTATAAGTTAAATTTAAAAAACGTTATCAAACTGTTCTTGTTTCCGATAAAGTTGAGATGCCATATATCTACAGAGTTGTCCCACTGATAATCAGCTCTGGGTGGACAGTTTTAAGATGTCATATCTTTTTTTATTGTTTGTTTATTTTTGAGAGAGCGCACGCGTGAGAGCAGGGGAGGGGCAGAGAGAGGGGGGAGACAGAGGATCTGCAGCAGCTCCAGGCTCCGAGCTGTCAGCACAGAGCCCGACACGGGGCTCGAACTCACAAGCGCTGAGATCATGACCTGGGCCGAGGTCAACCGACTGCGCCCCCCAGGCGCCCCACGACAGATGCCTTTTTCAATAGTGGTTGTGTTCCATAGTGTGAAATATGCTGTCTGAAATTCTTCGTCGTTTATGAGACCTTACGCCAAATTAAAGTGGAAGTGATCGGGTGCAGAATTTTGCTTTCTATACAGGCTACTATTAAAATGAGGACTCGCAGAGCAGAGGAGACGCAGTGCCTGCTTCCTGGTCAGCCCCCACACGCCTTCCTGAGCAGCACTGTCATTTTTCTCATTAGAGCCAATAAAACTCACTTAAAAGGACTGGACCCGCCTGTCCGGGTGCGTGTCTCACTCTCAGCAATGGGGGGCCTTCCGGAGGGTCTCACGGGACAGCGTGTGAGTGGGTGGGACGCACACGACAGAGCGAGTCCAGTGTTTTCCTGCGTCCGAGCGTTAGGGTTCACTCTTGGGCAATATATCAAGCGTCCGATGGCATCGAAACGTCCTTTAAATCACCCAGAACTGTAACAGGCTGTGTGTTGCCTAATCTGGCGAACTTAGAACCACACCCAGATGTGCAAAACACCAGGCCACTCCCAGAATCTCTGTTGAGCCCGCTCGTGTAGACAATTTCAGCCTGATGTAAAATAATGATCCCTTTTCCTCGGTGAATCCACTTCCTCAAAACCCACTTCCCAGAAGAGGCCTCGGACTTGTGTGGACATCAGGCCCAACACATCGCGAGTCGCTTCGATACGCAAACTTTCTCTTTGGGACCGGCCTTCACGCTTACACGTGCTGTGTGCTTACCCGTGGCTGTGTCTGGGCGTGCGCCGCGGTCATTCCTGGCTCCGGGTGCAGAGGGGGTCCGCGCGGGAGGCGCTGTTTCCTTTCCGTGCACGGAGCCTTCCTCTGGGAAGCGGTAACTGCGGGTCTAAGCTGGGGAGGGGCAGCCGCTGCAGGAGCGGCGGGCACATCCCGAACGGATGCCAGGAGCATGACTGTCTTTCTCGGATGCCTGCTTGACTTTGGAATTTCACCCGATGATAAAGTCCCACGAGCTCGTTCCCCAAGCAACAGCCCGACTATCAGAACTGAGATTAGACACGTGCCAGGGCACAGAGGTGTCTCGGCTTCACCCGCCGTCTGCTGTGGGAGAGTCTGATGTCAGAGGGGCGACCAGGGACGCGGCTGGAGCCTGGATACCAGCATCTTTGCACACGACGTCAGGAGGCAGCTTGGTCTGCCGGGATGGCTGTGGCCCCCGGAATCCGCGGGACGTTTTGGGGCGCTGCTGTCTCCAGCGTGTACCAAGCAGGTGTCCTCAGTGGGAAGCGGGCGCGCCGGGGGGGGGGCACTACCCATCGTTTTCTCAGACTTTCCCGTGGTCACCCCACCGCCCGGAGACTAAAGCTCTATGCTTCCCTCTTGGTGACTGTTCCCTTGATGAAATCAGGCACGACTCACAGCCGCATGGCGTCTGCTCCTGGAAAGGACAGTCCAAGTTACTTCAGAGAAGGTTCGAGGGCTCTCCGAGTTTTCTAATTTTCCCGATAACCCATCCCAACACTCATTTATTTCCTCGGCGGTCCCCACAGTTCTCTGCAGTGGAAACTGATAATACGCATTCAACTAACGCTCCGATTCTTCCCCCCACAGAATCTCTAGACTGCTTCCTTTTTTTCTTTTTTTTTTGACCCCAGCTCAGGGACTACAAACGAAGATGGACTGTTTTCTTTGTTTTGGGGTTTTTTTTTTTTTTTTGAGCATGGTCATGGAATGTGTGTTTTTTTAGTTCTTTTTCTTTTTTTTTAAATTTATTTAAATTTTTGGTTAATATACAGTGCAATGTTGGTTTCAGGAGTAGAATTCAGTGACTCATCGCTTCATACAACATCCAGCGCTCATCACAAGTGGCCCTATTTTTAAAAATATTTCTTTATTTTGAGTGAGAGAAACAGAGAGAGAGAGAGAGAGAGAGAGAGAGAGAGCGTGCGCCTGCACATGCCAGTGAGGAAGGGGCAGAGAGAAGGAGAGAGAGAGAATCCCACGCAGCCTCCTGTGCTGCCAGCATGGAGCCCAACGCAGGGCTCACTGCCATGAACCATGAGGTCATGACCTGAGCTAGAGAGCCAAGAGTCGGAGGCTTCACTGACTGAGCCGCCCAGGCACCCCTCGCAAGTGCCCTCCTTCATACCCATCACTCATCTAGGCCATCTGCCGCCCAAAAAAGTAGGGACAGATGGAAAATACCTCAACATCATAAAGGCTATATATGAAAGATCCACAGCTAATTTCAACCTCAATGTGGCAGAACTGAAAGCATCTCTCGTGCGGTCAAGGACAAGACGGGGGTGTCCAGTCTCACCATTACTATTTTTCACTTAGTATCGGACGTCTTAGCCTCAGCAATCAGACAACAAAAAGAAATACAGGGCATACAAATCAACAAGGAAGAGGTCAAACTTTCATTATTTGCCAATGATATGATACTCTATGTAGAAAACCTGAAGGAGTCCACCAAAAATTTGCTAGAACTAATATCTGAATTCAGCAAAGTCACAGAATATAAAATCAATGTGCTGAAATCTGTTGCATTTCCCTACACCAATAAGGAGGCAGCAGAAAAAGAAATCAAGGAATTGATCCCATTTGCAACTGTACCCAAAACAATAAGATACCTAGGAATAAACCTAACTAAAGAAGTAAAAGATCTGTACACTGAAAACTATAGAAAGCTTATGAAAGAAATTGAAGAGGACACAAAGAAATGGAAACCATTCCATGCTCATGGGTCAGAAGAACAAACATTGTTAAAATGTCAATACTACCCAAAGCAATCTACACATTTAATGCAATCCCCATCAAAATACCACCAGTGTTCTTTTGTAGAGCTAGAACAAACAATCCGAAAATGTGTATGGAACCACAAAAGACCCTGAATTGCCAAAGCAGTCCTGAAAAAGAAAAATGAAACTGGAGGAATCAAGATTCCGGACTTCAAGCCATACTCTAGAGCTGTCGTGATCAAGGCGGTGTGGTATTAGCACAAGAGCAGACACATAGATCAATGGGATCAAATAGGAAACTCAGAAATGGACCCAAAACTGTAGGTCAACTAATTTTTGACAAAGCAGGAAAAAATATCCAATGGAAAAAAGTCCCTTTAACAAATGGTGTTGGGAAAACTGGTCAGCAACATGTAGAAGAATGAATCTGAGGAATCTCTTACACCATACACAAAAACAAATTCAAAGGGGATGAAAGGCCTAAATGTGACACAGGAAACCATCAAAATCCTAGAGGAGAACACAGGCAGGAACTTCTTTGACCTTGGCCAGAGCAATTTCTTCCTAAACACACCTCCAAAGGCAAGGCAAACACAAGCAAACATGAACTATTGAGACCTCATCAAAATAAAATTCTTCTGCACAGCAAAGGAAACAATCAACAAAACTAAAAGGCAGCCTACAGAATGGGAACAGGTATTTGCAAATGACATATCTGATAAGGGGTTAGTGTCCAAAATCTATAAAGAACTTATCAAACTCAACACCCAAAACAAACAGTCCAGTGAAGAAATGGGCAGAAGCCATGAATAGGCAGTTTTTCCAAAGACGACATGCAGACACATGAAAAGATACTCAACCTCATTCATCATCAGGGAAATACATCGAACCACAATGAGACACCACCTCACACCCGTCAGAGGGGCTAAAATCACAACACAAAAAACAACAGGTGTTGGCGAGGAGGCGGAGGAAGGGGGGCCCTCGTGCGCTGCTGGTGGGAGGGCAACCTGGTGCGGCCGCTCTGGAAACCGTGTGCAGGGTCCTCAAAAAACTGAAATTAGAACTACTCTATGACCCAGCACTTGCACTCCTGGTTATTTACCCAAAGGATGAAAAAATAGATTCGAATGGGTACATGCACCCCAGTGTTTACAGCAGCATGGAATGTATTTTAATTTGTGTTGAAAACCAGGGATTTAGACCCAGTGAGGTCTTTATGCCTTCAGAGTCCTGGGAGTAAATTGCAGAGCTGAGGTACAGAAAACGAGAGAACGGGAAAGCCCGAGGACACCCGTCTCGTCTCGTCTCTTCTCTTCTCTTCTCTCTTTTCTCTTTCCTTTCTTTTTTTTTTCAATTTTATTTTAATTGCCGTACAGTTAACATACAGTGTAATATTAGTTTCAGGGATACAAAATGGTGATTCAACAATTGTATACATTACTCGGTGCTCATCAAGAGAAGTGTACTCTTAACCCCACCCCTGTTGTTCCCATCCCCCCACCCCTTCCCCTCTGGTGACCATCGTGTTCTCTATAGTTGAGGGTCTGGTTCTTGGTCTCTCTCTTTTTTTTTCCATGTTTGTTTTGTTTCTTAAATTCCACATGAGTGAGATCAGATGGTGTTTGTCTTTCTCTGACTTATTTCCCTTGGCGTTATATTCTCTGGACCCATTCATGTTGCTGCCAACGGCATGATTTCATTCTGTTTTACGACCGAGTCGCATTCCACTGTATACACGCCGCATCTCCTTTATCCATTTGTCCACCAACAGACATGTGGGCTGCTTCCATAAGTTGGTTATTGTAGATAATGCCGCAAAAACACCTACACATATGTATATTTAAATGTTTATTTGCCTTTGAGAGAGAGAGGGGTGGCGATGGAGGATCCGAAGCAGGCTCTGAGCTGACAGCACAGAGTCCGATGTGGGGCTTGAACTCACAAACCATGAGATCATGACCTGAGCTGAAGTGAGACGCTTAACTGACTGAGCCACCCGGGTGCCCTTGGCCGACTTTTTCTTTTTAACCTGAAGTCAATTATGAGCCCAATTCAACCCCACGATTCCGAGATCACGACCTGCACCAAAATCAGGAGTCCAGCTCCCTTGGATTCTGAACTTACACCGCACTGAACCATTTTCTACTGAAGATGGATCCTGCGTATTAAAAACTGCCGTCTGGTTCGTGACGCCTGCCTCACCCTCTCCGTTTCTAGGCAGCGAGTTGCTGTGTTTTGTGAAAGTCCTGCGGAAAACACTCCCTGCAACCCTGTCTCCTGTGAAAATCACCCTGAACCTCTAAGAAATCTTTCCATGAGAACAATCACGTTGATTGTTTGTTCCTGCCTGTCGTCGTCAAGTTCATTTCCTTGCTTTCATCAAATTAGGAAGACTTACACATTTGTATCTTCCCCCAGAAACAGATCAGTTTGGCTTTTGTCCTCTCCCCCGTTCATGAAGAAAGTAAAATGACGAGCCGTCTGGACTTCTTACTTAACCCAAGAGTATGAAAGTCTTGCGCCATTAAATTAACGAACGGCGCTGTGATGTGGTCTGGCCGAGCTGCACAGAAGTGCTGGACTGAAGGCTGGTACCCACGCCGGTGCTAACCCGGGGCCCCAGTGAAAGGAAAAGAAGATTAGCCTCTGTTTACAACTGGCTGTTTGGGTCCCTCCCCCCGAATTCTTACCTCGGAACCGTCACCTGCAGTTTGATAGTAGTTAGGGTGGGGTGTTTGGAGGGTGGGCAGTCATGGGGGGGCGGAGGCACCGTGAATGGGATGAGTGCTCCCGGACGCAGCAGCAAGGGCCAGCTTGCTTCCTTCCCTCTGCTTCCCGCCGGGGACGGTCAGGGAGGAGACGGCCACCCGACGCCCGGGAAGCCAGCTCGTGCCCGCCGCCACGCCTGCCAGCACCTGGAGCACGCGCCCCCAGTCCCGCAGCAGAGCATAATACGTGTTCATAAGGGCCGCAATCCTCTCAAAGAGAAAAATACCCACTTGCCTCCGCTCCCAGACAGGTTGCATCGGTGTTTCGTGAATATACACCCAGGGTCCTGTAGCGAAAACGCACGAGATAACCCCCAGAAATGCTCTTCGCGCTTTCCAAGGCGGGGCAGAAACGGCTCCCGAAACCACGGCCAAGAAACAGGTGCCGGCCTCGGCGCAGGGCAGGAGGGGTGAATTCCTTAGCCAAGGCCCTGCCGCATAACCCCGCTGTTCTGGGCTGTGCTCTTGCAGAACAGGGCGGAGTGTGCGCTGGCTAACAGGATTGGCTGTGTTTATACTAGTAGTTCTGCAGAAGTGAAAACTCATTTATATAAAATCAGACAGCAAGCCACTTGGCCGGAGCCGATTTCCCCAGAAATGCCTGCAGGAACTGCCTGGTTGGCTGGACACTTCTAGAGTTCTCTACAGGGTTAGGTCAGCGTAGCAGGGACTGTTGAGATCGGGGGATCTGTACTCTGCATCTCATTAATTAATTGGACATGAGATCATGAAATGTGCTTTTTCCACGCCGCCCCCAGACGATCTCAAAGGGAGCGTACGTCTTGGGGGCGCGCAGACGGAACATGTTAAACCAGGTACCAGGGACCGTTTCCACACAGTGCAAAGTGGTTTCATTCCCCAAGTCCCCAGCGCTGTGCCCCTTTCCAGCAGGAAGCAGCAGAGTGGGGGCCACCGGGTCCCTCACGGCTGAGGAATGGTGACGTGATGGGGGGCCTGCCCACACTCGAGAGAACAAGTGTGTGTCAGGCGTGGCCCCAGGAAACCGGGGACCCTGGCTGCCCTTGCGCCTGTTGCACAGAAGTGCACTGACCTTCCTGCGCAGCTGGGACAGGAGCGAACCCGGAGGCCCCAGCAGCCATGCAGGGTTGGGGGCCCGCCGAGTTTTGGCCGCCTCAGGCAAGGAGATATCGCTCTCCAGGGAGCAACCGAAAAACAAGATTTACTTCTGGAGGCTAGGAGAGTGCATTTCCTGGTCCGGGATTCAGAGACAGTCCTAGTGAGCCAGACGAAAAAAGCCAAAATGAACAAAAGATCAAACCGCTTTCTGGTTTATGCAGCGCTAAGCTTCCCCTCCCCAGCATTGCAGAGGCAAGTCTGGGCGCTTCTTTTTGATGCTGTGTCCGGAGTTTCAGTTTCGCTTTCCCCTTTCTCTAATATTCATTTGACTCTGTTACCTGGCAACCAACCTGGGTCAGTTCCCCGCCCC
>NC_043716.1:1627570-1630108 GCF_006229205.1 Suricata suricatta
GTGATAAGAAACAAAGGCCACAGAAATCAGCGGTTTTTTTGCACCAAATTTCGAGGTTAAAATAATTGTTAAAATAGTTTTAAAGGCTCTTAGTAAGTTAAAACGTTAAGATTTTGCTTGATAATAAATTAAGATTAAATTCATTGGCTGTCTAACAAGGTAAAACTAAAGCAAAAGTCAACTAATTAATATATTGGTATAAGATAAGGCCTGCAGATGTCTGTGCCTTTTAACTTGGGGCAAAACGACTGGGGACATTTAACACTGTTAAAAGGCTGCTTTATACGTAATTGATTCAGAAGTTTACCATCTAAGAAAAGTTTTGGTTACTAAGCCCTCAATGGGAGACTAAGATTTCTAACAGTTGATAGTCTGCTAAGTGTAATTTATAAATGGTGCAACTGCTCAAAAATATGTGCAGTTCCTAAAGTTTTAATGTTTTAGCAAAGATCATTACTCAGCACCTTTAACAATCAAAATATAAGTGTCACTAAATTTAAACTGTAACTTAACAGCCTTTACAATTAAAGAGCATTTATGTACTTTTAATGATGTTCAAAAACTATTGGGGGATATTAATTGGATTCGGCCTCTTTCAAAGCTGTCTACTACAGACCTCATTCCCCTGTTTAAGATCTTGCATAAAGACTCCCATCCGAATTGCCGAGCGAGAGTTAACTCCTCCAGCCCTGGAATCCTTACCTAAAGTTAGTAAGATTTTACGAGGGGCCGTGCTTACAAGGATTAATTACAATAAGCCTTGGTCTTTAATAAAATTATTTCTTTTCAAACTAGGAAAACTTCAGCACAGAGAGCTGAACTTGTTGCTGTTATTAAATTATTTCAAAAAACTCCAGAGAGGTTTAATCTGTTTTCAGACTCAAAAATGTGGTCGGTCTCTTTTCAGCAACTAAAACTGCAACAGTGCCTGTCTACAAGACAGGAATTTCAGGTTTAACTCATTCTAAATTGCCTGGCCCCCTCTCTGAAATTCACCATCTAAGGCTACATTTTAAGATCACTCGTAAACAGGCACGATAGATAGTCAAACAGCGCCCTTCTTGTGTTGTGCATTTACCTGTTCCTCATTTGGGAGTAAATCCTCGAGGACTAGTGCCCAATGCCATCTGGCAAATGGACGTAACACACATTTTAGAGTCTGGAAATCTAAAGTATGTTCATGTGAATACTGATACCTACAGCAGCTTCCTACATGCTGCTTTACAAACTGGAGAAGCAGGAAAGCACGTCGTAGCACACAGGCTTTCTGCCATATCCGTGTTAGGGGTTCCAAAACAAATCAAAACTGACAATGGACCCAGATATACTGGGACTCTGTTCTCTAACTTCTGTCAACAGTTGCACATTAAACACATCACTGGAATTCCTTATAATCCACAAGGACAAGGTATAGTAGAACGGGCACATCTATCCTTAAAAAATACCCTTGATAAAATAAAAGGGGGGGACTGGTACCCCATCAAGGGATCTCCCAGAAATCTTTTGCACCATGCACTGTTTATTTTAAATTTTTTAACTTTGGATAAAGAAGGACGCTCAACTGCTGAGCTTCTCTGGCAAAATGAGACACAAAGAACAGATGCAGCCAGATGGCTGCCAGAGAGATTAGTAAAGCAAATTGATCAAAATACTCAGTCCTCCAGGGAGAAAAAATCTCCTTGAGAGAAATCTTTGTCTTTTCCTTTAGGACCATGCTGGGAAAAGAAGCTTCAAAAAGAACCTGGAGAAGAGGAGGAAGGAACACATTGACAGCCCTTTCTTCGTGGATTTCATGGACTTTTACCCTATCTCCTCCTGTTTAAGACCTCCTGTTTTATTGATCTTGGTGCCCTCGGGCCCTGTTCTATTCAATAAGGGCGTGGCTCTCCTAAGGCAGCAAATAGGCGCAGCCTACCCAGGTCCATTATATTAAGCTCAATATGGCCGATCAGGAGGCCAATGGAAAAGCTATATTCTGGCAAGAGGCACGGGCTGGCTAGCCAAAGACGGGTAAGAGAGGCCTTACCATCCTATCAACCTAAGACAGGCTACTCAGACACAAGCTTCTGGGTGTGCCCATGACAGGTAAGAAGGATTGGCAGGCCTCCAAACTAAGACAGGCACAGTCCTTTTCTTGCCTATGCTATCATATTCTGGAAGTAGCTCTTTTTGAAAAATAGATAAAAAGGGAGGACCTGTTGGGGGCCGCTGAGTTTTGGCCGCCTCAGGCAAGGAGATATCGCTCTCCAGGGAGCAACCAAAAAACAAGATTTACATCTGGAGGCTAGGAGAGTGCATTTCCTGGTCCAGGATTCAGAGACAGTCCTACTGAGCCAGATGAAAAAAGCCAAAATGAACAAAAGATCAAACCGCTTTCTGGTTTATGCAGCGCTAAGCTTCCCCTCCCCAGCATTGCAGAGGCAAGTCTGGGCGCTTCTTTTTGATGCTGTGTCCGGAGTTTCAGTTTCGCTTTCCCCTTTCTCTAATATTCATTTGACTCTGTTACCTGGCAACCAACCTGGGTCAGTTCCCCGCCCC
>NC_043716.1:1630208-1638759 GCF_006229205.1 Suricata suricatta
AACAAAAGATCAAACCGCTTTCTGGTTTATGCAGCGCTAAGCTTCCCCTCCCCAGCATTGCAGAGGCAAGTCTGGGCGCTTCTTTTTGATGCTGTGTCCGGAGTTTCAGTTTCGCTTTCCCCTTTCTCTAATATTCATTTGACTCTGTTACCTGGCAACCAACCTGGGTCAGTTCCCCGCCCCAAACCCTATATAAGAGTATTATTTTCTTAATAAAAGAGGCTTGATCAGATACCGTGTGCTGTCTTCACTCTCTGCATCTCCCTCCTGCCCTATTTCTCTCTCCCTCCCTCAGGATCACGAACCCGCAAGGATTCACCGCCCAGCAGGCCGGAGCGGCCGGGGCGGATAGACATGACAATGCAGGAGGGCCCGAGAATGAAGAAAGTCACCTCTGTTAGTGACACACGGAGGCCTCCCCAGTGGTGCTGCTGGCGCCCCTGTCTTCTGCAGGTAACAGGAGGCATGGATGAGCATGGACACCATGTCCCTGGGCAGTGGCGCAGTGTCTTTCCTCCATCTCACCTGTGCCTAAGCTCACTCACCGACATCTGCCCCCGACACCTCCCGCCCCGCAGAATCCTGCGAACCCTCAGCCCAGTCCTGTGCACGTTTCCCGCCTCTGTGCTGGGGCCTGCAGTGAGCCCCTTTCCGCACCCCACAACCCGGTACCGTGGGGTATGCATGGCGGGCTGGCCCCCAAGGAATCGCGGGCCTCCTGCGCCCCTGCCAGCGGTTAGTCAGTGTTTGCAAATCAACGTGATACATCACGTGAACAAGAGAAAGGATAGAAACCACACACACGATCACTTCAATAGATGCACAAAATGGGTTCCACAAAGTACACGCCCATTCCTGATAAAAATCTTAACACGGTGGGTTTAAAGGGAACATACCTCAACGTAATAAAGGCCAGATATGAAAAACCCAAGCTGACATCATATCCAATGATGAAAAACTGGAAGCTTTTCCCCTAAGTTCCTGAACAAGTCAACAATGACCACTCTCACCGCTTTGCATGAACGCTGTGCTGGAAGTCCTAGCCACAGCAATCAGAAGAGAGAAAGGAATAAAACACAATCAGATTGGTAAGGAAGAGGTGAAACTTTCATTATTTGCAGATAACATGACTCTATGTATAGAAAACCCTAAAGACTTCACCAAAAAGCTATTAGAACTGATAAATGAATTCAAAAGGTCCAGGATACAAAATCAATATGCAGAGATCCACTGCATTTCTACATACTAATAATGAAGTAGCAGGAAGAGAAATTAAGAAAACCACCCACTTATCATTGTACCAAAAGAATAAAATACCTAGGAATAAACTTAACCAGGGAGGGTGGCACCTGGGAGGCTCAGTCTGTCTTCAGCTCAGGTCATGATCTCACGGTCTGTGGGTTCGAGCGCCGCATCAGGCTCTGGTCTGACAGCTCAGAGACTGGAGCCTGCTTCAGATTCTGTGTTTCTTTCTCTCTCTGCCCCTCCCCTGCTCATTCTCTCTAAAACATAAAATCTTTCACCAACGAGGTGAAAGATCTGTACTCTGAAAACTATAAAACACTGATGAATGAAATGGAAGATGATGCAACAACTGAAAAGACATTCCATGTTCATGGATTGAGAGGGCAAATATTAATACGTCCACACTACCCAAAGCAATGTACAGATTTAATGTAATCCCGAGTAAAATGCCAACAACATTCTTCACAGAGCTAGAACAAACAATCCTAAAATTTGTATGGAACCACCAAAGACCCCAAATAGCCAAAGCAATCTTGTAAACAAAAACCAAAACTGGAGGCATCACAAGCCCAGATGTGAAATTACACTACAAAGCAGCAGTGATCAAAACAGTCCAGTACTTGCACAAACATAGCCACATAGATCAATGGAACAGAACAGAACGCCCAGATCTAATCCCACACTTTCATAGTCAATTAATCTTTGACAAAGGAAGAATGAATATTCAACGGAGGAAAGACAGTCTCTTCAACAAATGGTGTTGAGACAAGTGTCAGTTACATGCAGAAGAATGAAAGTGGACTAGTTACTAACATGACACAAAAATAAACTTAAAACGGATGAAGGAGCTAAAGATGAGACCAGAAACTATAAAAATCCTGGAAGAGAACACAGGTAATAAATTCTCTGATGTTAGTCATAACAACATCTTTCTAGATAGGTCTCCCGAGGCAAGGGAAAACAATTAAAAAATAAACTATTTCCTTTGTACAGCAAAGGAAAGAATCAACAAAACAACTAAAAGCCGACCTGCAGAATGGGAGAAGATATTTGTAAAGGACAGATCCGAGAAAGGGTTAATATACAAAATATATGAAGAACTGATACACTCAATACCACCCCCCCCCCAAATTATCCAGTTAAAAACATAGGCAGGAGACATGAACAGGTGTTTCTCCAAAGAAGACATCCAGATGACCAACAGACCCATGAATAGATGGTCAACATCACTAATATTTGGAAATATAAATCAAAACCACAATGAGATATCACCTCACAGCTGTCAGAATGGCTAAAATAAAAAGATGAGAGGTGACAGGTGTTGGTGAGGACGTGCAGTGAAAGGAAGCTCCCGCACGGCTGGTGGGAATGCGAACTGGGGCGGCCACTCTGGAAGACACTGTGGAGGTTCCTCAAAAAACTAAAAACTGAATTACCATATGATCCAGTCATTCCACTACTGGGCATTTACTCCAAGAGTAGGAAAACACTAATGTGAAATGATATCCACACCCCTATGCTTGTTCGCACCGTCTACAGGAGCCGAGGCACGGAAGCGACCCCCGCGGCCGCTGGTAGACGAACGGATAAAGGAGACGTGGTCTATATACAACGGGCTGTGACTCAGCCACGAAAGAAGAATGAAATCGTGCCGTTTGCAGTGACGTGGACGGGCCCAGAGGATATGAGGCTAAGGGAGATAAGTCCGTCACAGAAAGACAAGTACTCTATGATCTCACTCATATGCGGAATTAGGGAACAAAACAGAAAAAAGAAACAAGGGTGTGTGAATGGTGCGGTGGGCGGGCGGGGAATGTGGCGGCCGGGGGGCTGGGCCTTCTGACCCCCTCGGGCTGCAGGCTCCTGTGAAAGGACATTGGAGAGACATCTCCATGGCCACCGCGGGGAGGTAATCATGTCCTTGCCCCTCTAGTTGTGAAAGGGAATTTTGGAATGAAAATATTTTATAAAATATTTGGTTAGAAGATAACTTTCCTATGCTTATGGGAATAATACAATCCATGTAATTAACTATGCACAACACGTGCTAATAAAAACTGAACTTGCTCCTATTGAGTTAGCGGATAAAAAATAAATGTGTGTCTACTTGACTTCAATTATAAAAATCCTTCTGGGGGTGCCTGGGGGGCTCAGTTGGTTAGACATCTGACTTCAGCTCGCATCATGATCTCAAGGTTTGTGGGTTTGGGCCCCGTGTTGGGCTCTGTGCTGACAGAGTGTGGAACCCACTTGAGATTCTTTCTCTCTCTCTCTCTCTCTCAAAAATGAACACTTAAACTTGTTTTAAAAAAGACAGTTTAGGGGCGCCTGGGTGGCTCAGTCAGTCAAGCGTCTGGCTTTAGCTCAGGTCATGATCTCATGGTTCGTGGGTTCCAGCCCCATGTTGGGCACACCTCATCCTAACCATGGAAGCCCCAAATGGTTATTTATAATGTTTACTCATTTTTGAGAGACAGAGGGAGGGAGACACAAAATCCGAAGTAGGCTCCAGGCTCTGAGCTGTCAGCACAGAGCCTGACATGGGGCTTGAACTCAGACTGTGAGATCGTGAATCATGATCTGAGCTGAAAGTCAGACCCTTAACTAACTGAGTCACCCAGGCGCCACTCCAAAGGCTTATTTAAACAAAAATGCTCTAACGAGAATACAGGGAGGGGAGGGATGGCGAAGTTTGTAGTTGTGGGTGAGGATGCTTTTCTTTTCCTTCAGCCAACTTTGGTTTTATTTTTATTTTTTTAAATATAATTTGCTGTCAAACTGGTTTCCATACAACACCCAGAGCGCATCCCACCAAGTACCCTTCTCGATGCCCGTTATCCATTTTCCCCACCCCATCCTATTTGTTCTCTGAATTTAAGAGTCTCGTATGGTTTGCCTCCCTCCCTCTCTGGCTATTTTTTCCCCTTCCCCTCCCTCATGGTCTTGTGTTAAGTTGCTCAAGATCCACATGTAAGTGACAACATATGGCATCTGTCCTCTGCCTGACTTATTTCACTTAGCATAACACCCTTGAGTCCAATCCACGTTGCTGCAAATGGCCAGATTTCATTCTTTCTTATTGCCTTGTAATACTCCATGGTATAGATAAACCACACCTTCTTGATCCACTCATCAGGTGATGGACATTTAGGCTCTTTCCATGTTTTGGCTATTGTTGAAAGTGCCGCTGTGAACATTGGGGTACATGTGCCCCTATGCATCAGCACTTCTGTCTCCCTTGGGTAAATCCCCAGCAGTGCTACTGCTGGGTCATAGGGGAGTTCTATGGATAGTTTTTGAGGAACCTCCACACTGTTTCCCAGAGCGGCTGCACCAGTTTACATTCCCACCAGCAGTGTAGGACGGTGCCCGTCTCTCCACACCCTCGCCAGCATCTGTAGTCGCCTGATTTGTTCATTTTAGCCACTCTGACTGGTGGTATCGCAGTGTGGTTTTGATTTGTGTTTCCCTGATGCTGAGTGACGCTGAGCATTGTTTCATGTGTCTGTTGGCCATCTGGATGTCCTCTCTGGAGAAGTGTCTGTTCCTGTCTTTGGTGAGTTCCTTGTAGATTTTGGATACTAGTCCTTTATCCGATATGTCATTTGTGACTATCTTTTCCCGTTCCTTCGGTTGCCTATTAGTTTTCCAGATTGTTTCCTTTGCAGTGCAGAAGCTTTTTATGTTGATGAGGACCCAAGAGTTCATGTTTGTTCTTGATTCCCTTGCCTCTGGGGACGTGTCGAGTAGGAAATTGCCGCCGCTGAGGTCACAGAGCTTGATGCCTGCTTTCTCCTCTAGGGTTTTGATGGTTTCCCATTTCACATTCGTCTTTCAATCATTTTGAGCTTATTTTTGTGTCTCGTGTAAGAACACAGGGAGGGCGGGGACAGGGGAAGTTTGTGTTTGTGGGTGAGGATGCTTAAAAAAGTTAAATCTCTCTCATATGGAGGCAATATTTAAAAATGGAGAAAAATCAAGAAAGAGCTAATCTGTGTTATCTAGAAATGGGGCAATAGGGGCGC
Source organism: Suricata suricatta (assembly GCF_006229205.1). Classification (NCBI taxonomy): domain Eukaryota; kingdom Metazoa; phylum Chordata; class Mammalia; order Carnivora; family Herpestidae; genus Suricata; species Suricata suricatta. The sequence goes on from NC_043716.1 coordinate 1,635,479, forward strand.
CTGGGGGGCTCAGTCAGTTAAGTGCCGACCTCGGCTCAGGTCATGATCTCACGGGTTCGTAGGTTCAAGCCCCACGTCAGGCTCTGTGCTGACAGCTCAGAGCCTGGAGCCTGCTTCAGATTCTGTGTGTGTCTCTCTCTGCCCCTCCCTCACTCATACTCTGTCTCTCTCTCAAAAAAATGAACATTAAAAAAAATTTAAAGGGGTACCTGGGTGTTACAGTCAGTTAAGCATTTAACTCTTGACTTTGGCTCAGGTCCTGATCTCACAGTGAGTTTGAGCCCCGTCGGCCCCATGCTGACTGCTCAGAGCCAGGAGTCTGCTTCAGATCTGTGTCTCCCTATCTCTGCCCTCCCCCACTCGTGCTCAGTCTCTGCCTCTCTCAATAATAAATACATATTTAAAAAAAAGATAATAATTAGGCTCTGAACTGCAACCTTAGGAAATAAGCCCTAATAGGATGCACACAATCCACTGGTTTTATTAAAGAAATAAGAATGACTAAGAACTAAAGAAGAGAAAACATTCATTTCCCTCACGAAAGACCAAGTACAGTGCCGGCGGCGTGGTCTGGAAGCCGTGGCACGGTGCAACGGCTTGCTCTCTGCGTTTGGGTCGGTAACACAGACGAATACGAAAATCGGAACACGGTACACACAAACCTATCGGTAGATGGTCCTGTGCATTTAAAGAACCCTACACCTGTCTGTTGCGTGCGGCGTGCGTGCGCGTGTGTGTGGAGGGAGGGAGGGGATGTGAAGCATTTGTTATGTTTCTACACGAGACCCTGGCATAGTAATGATCACGGGAACACTAACATTCGTTACCACGCAAGCCACCTGCACTAAGGGCTTGCCTACACGGCACCATTTGACTTTTTCTGAATTAGTTTCCATCTTTAAGACACCTGCACGTGTGTTTAAGACACCCGCTAGGGCTAGAACGCTCCGGTTTCCGCCCCTTCCCACCCCAGAGGCCACTCCTTCTAATTCTTCAGCTATTTCTTCCAGTATTTGTTGTCCTGTTTCTTTAAAAAAATTTTTAATGTTTATTTTATTTTGAGGCAGAGAAAAACCAGTGGGGGAGGGGCAGACAGAGAGAGAGGGAGACACAGAATCGGAAGCAGCTCCAGGCTCCGAGCTGTCAGCACAGAGCCCGATGTGGGGCTCGAACCCACAAAGCATGAGATCATGACCTGAGCCAAAGTTGGACACGTAACCAACTGAGCCCCCAGGTGCCCCTTAGTGCTGTAGTTTCTATTCAATTTATTTTTTACTGATCATGGTTCTCTACAAAATTTTTAAGTCGTTTCGCTTATTTTCCCGATCCTTCCCCCCATTTTTCTTGAGTGCATTAATTTGTTATTTTACAGACTTTGCTTTGCTAACTTGAATCTGTATCACTTGTGATTCTTCTCCTTGGGCTTTTTTCCCTTGTCCTTTTGTCTACGGTCCTGTCCCTTGGCCTGACTAGTACTGTTTGATTGAATCCTAGAAAATGTGTCTAAAAATTGCAGAAACTCCAGATGTCTTCGTCCAGAAGAGGCTCGTCCCTCCCTCTGCTAGCTAGAGCGCCCCAAACTGTATTCGAAAACCTGGTAATCATGCAGTGTGAACTCGGCCAAGTAGCTCTTACCAGCCGTGAGAATTCACCATACTGCAGGTGCGATTTCTGTAGAAGTCTCTTCATTAGGGCTCACTGCTGTCCTGCACGGCACTGCCTGCCCGGAAGCAAACCCTTCAGGTCCCTGAGGAGGAGGGAGACCGGAAGCTGTTACGGTCGGGCACCGCCTCGCCTGTGGAGTCCTCTCCGCCGTGAGTGGTCGAGTGGTCGGGGCTCTTCCTTCGCGCATTCCGTCAACCCTGGACGTCGAATGGCCACCTGCTGGCTACGACTTACTTACATTTCTTAATGCTTTAACGTTCACACCGTGTTTGTATTAATAGGCGATTCTTTGAAAAATACATTCAACTTGGGATGCGAGGGCAGCCTGGCTGCCACGGCTGTCCCCCCTGGATCACCAGGGCTGCCTCGGCTGATGTGGATGGCTGGACGGGGGTCCCCCTCCCCCCTCCCCCCTCCAGGCTCCAGGACGGTTTCCCCTGACGGGGGAGGACCGTCCTCCCGGCCAGACACACAGGCGGCTGCGCCCCCTGCCGGAGAGTCCAGGCAAGCTCTGGAGACCCAGAGGAGAGCGGGAGGCGCCAGGCTCTGGGGCTCTGGACACAGCCAGAGGAGGGCCCGTCTCTCTAAAAACAAACAAACACCCCCCACCTTTTAACCTGAGGAAGAACATGATCGACAGCTAGGAGGGTCTCTGTTAAGAATACGGAAAAACTCGTATCTCTCTTCCTGCCGAGATTTCAGATTGAAGGAAAAACATTAATTTCAAAGCAAGGAGATTTCTCAGTTCTTCTGTACCAGAAGCAGTGGGTTTTTCCTTATAGGAAGAGAATACTTTCTTTTTCCTACTATCAACATAAAACCAAAAAGGAAGAAAATTTTTCTCTCCTCTTCAGGGCCAGTAAGGCAGCTCTGTTCCTGCTTCCGATGAATGGTGTCTAAAGACGTGTGTCGAGGGGCGCCTGGGTGACTCAGTTAGTTGAGCGTCTGACTTCGGCTCATGTCATGATCTCACAGTCCGTGGGTTCGCGCCCCGCGGCAGGCTCTGTGCTGACAGCTCAGAGTCTGGAGCCTGCCTTCAGATTCTGTGTCTCCCCCTCTCTCTGCCCCTTCCCCATTCACTCTCTGCCTCTCTCTCAAAATAAAATAAAGACATAAAAAATAAAAGATGTGCGTTGGTTAAGATAAAGACAGCCAACAGGAAGCTTATAAGCTGTTCTCGAAGGAGCCTTGTCTGTATCCAAATCTTATAACAGCCCGGTTTGCCTTGACAGTTTAAAATGAATGATTTCAGATTCACCATCCTCCTTCTGTAGAAATAAAAGTGATTCTCGGAGCATTGACGGCATCAATGCGACGCATACGGTCCTTGGCTTGATTGAAGACTCTGCCAGAGATCTCCTTGGCCGTCTCCCGGTTCCAGTGCGTCTCTGGGGCTCTCTGTCTCGGGCTGGGAGGACGGTGCCCTGGGCAGTGCTCCGGGGACCCTGGGAGCCTGCCTGGCGCTGAGGGGGCGTCGCCCGGGGACGCGGAGGCAGTGCCCGGGGACTCGGGGCGCTGGCTGTAGTGCAGGGAGGCCGCCACCCTGGCTAAGAGCTTCAATCCGCTGTCTGTGGGGAGTTCACACGAGGAGCCGGGGCGGGGGGGGGGGGGCGGGG
>NC_043716.1:1638859-1642877 GCF_006229205.1 Suricata suricatta
GGGGGGGGGGGGGGGGGGTCGGGGACCGCAAGTTCACAGTGCCCACTGTGCGCAGCCGGGTGCTCTGACACAAGGCGGGAGGACCCTTCTGGAGCACTCCCCGAGGGAGAGACGGTGTCATGCGTGGGGAGAGAACGTCCTCATATTGCTTGTTCCGCCCAAGATCGGACCTTGTGCCGTCGACCAGGCAGAGCCGACGCGGAAGGCACAGGCGAACGCAGTCGATGCTGGGCCCCGGTGGTGCCGTCCGCTGCGGGGCCGCGAGGACGCCGGCTCCCTGGGCGCCCCGCTCAGGCCCCTTCGGCAGGACCTCTTGGTGGCAGTGGCAGAGGCGCCACTCTCTGGGGACCCAGCTCGGAAGGAAGGTCAGAGCAGAGGCGAGGAGCCCGAGAAGCGGGGTGGCGTCCCCGTGCAGAGAACACCCGCGCAGTCACAGTGCACAGCGCTGCTCCCTGGCCGGCAGGTTCCTCCTTACCCAGCCCGCTGTTCAGAGGCCTCTGCGGCTCGCAGGGAACAATAAAGGCAAGAGAAGGGGCCAAGTCCCCTCTCCCCAGCGCACCTTCCTCACTGGTGCTTTGCGCGCGCACGCACACACACACACACACGCACGCACGCACACACACACACACACACACTCTCTCTCTCTCTCTCTCTCTCTCTCTCTCTCTCTCTCTCTCCTGACGCCTGAACTTCCGCCGTGAGCTCTGAGCGAGGCGCTGACCACCCGTGAATGGTCCGTCCTCCATGGCCCCTCCACGCCCCGCCCTCCCACAGGCACTTTCCTATTTCTTCCCATCGGGTCCTCACTGCTCCCTCTGCCTCTGGAACAAAACCAGGCTGCGACCCTCTTCCCTCGCAACATGCCCTGGACTTTAGGGGCACGGGCGACGGGAACCTCCACCTGAGGCACCTTGAGCCACCCCGTGAGTGCATGAGGGGGGCTTGCTCCGCTGGGTCAGGACCTCCTACTGTGAGCGCAATGAAGTCAGAGATGGGTCTTACTTTCTTCTTTGGTCTCCTTCCCCCATTCCCTCACCCCCAGCGGGCTTGTATTTAGGAGCGGGAGCAGGAAGGCAAGAACGTTTCTCTGTGAGTGATGGGATGGTCTCCAGCGCCTCCCACTCTTGCTCCCCAGGCCTCCGGGCATCCGCAGGTGGCCGAGGCCCCACAGGGAACGACCTCCTCTGGGTCTGGGGGGCTGGGCAGAAAGCGAGAGACCGGGTCGGGGTGCAAGGAGAGCTCTTGGCTGGGCTGTGGGCTCTGACCTCGCAGGGTTTACTCCTAGCCCAGCTGCGGGCCTGCCCGGGTTCGGCTGCACCCCTGCCCTGCCTCTGCCTCCCTCCAGAGCCCGCAGCTGTTGGCAGGTGCCTGCGCGGGACCGCAGGGCCCGGGCTGGGGTGTGCTCAGGTCACCCCGATCTGGGTGAGGCTTGCCCCAGAGGCACCCACTGACACAGCAGAACTGTTTTCAGCTCAAGAGGGTCTCAGAGACCTCAGAGACCTGCACCTCCGTGCCTAGGGGGGAGGGGAAAGAGGGAGGCCGCAGCCACGGAAACCACCCCTTTCTGGGTGTTTGCTCCCCGCCTGGGGAGACACCTGCAGAGCCCTGTGCGCCCCGCAGCCCAGTCTGGGCTTTGGGCGCCACCTGCCGGCCGCCAGGCAGGACTGGACGAGGACCTGCCTTCTGCACAGAAGAAATTCAGAGAAAGGCGCGAGCAGCTGGGACCTGGGGGACCTTGGGGACACCTCCTCTCTCCAGCCCCTAAGAGAGCTCAGGGCCTGTGGCCAAATGAGGGTGGGCACAAGACGCCCGCATTCTTCGGTTCCTTACGGACGGGCTGGGATTCTCCCCTAGCGAAGACAATCCGGGAGCAAATGACAGCACCTGCACTGTGTGTTTATTTTCTGAATTCTTGTGTTTCATTTTATTTTATTTTTTAAAGTTATTTATTTGAGAGAGAGAGCGCAAATGGGGGAGGAGAGCGGGAGAGAGAGAGACAGAGACAGAGACAGAGAGAGAGAGAGAATCCCAAGCAGGCTCCATGCTGTCAGAGCAGAGCCTGATGGAGGGCTTGACTCACGAATTAGGAGATCATGACCTGGGCTGAAGTCGGACGCTTAAACAACTGAGCCACCCAGGCGCCCCAGTTACTCATCTTTTTAAATGATGTCTTGTTATAAAATACAAAATTTCAAGGACACCTGGGTGACTCAGTCAGTTAGATGTCTGACTTCAGCTTGGGTCATGATCTCACAGTCCATGGGTTCAAGCCCTGCGTCGGGCTCTGTGCTGACACCTCAGGGCCTGGAGCTGCTTCCGATTCTGTCTCCTTCTCTTTGCCCCTCCCCCACTCGTGCTCTGTCTCTTTCTCTCTCAAAAATAAATATTAAAAAAAAAAATGACTGACCAAAGAGATATTTTGACTTCCAGAGGGAGGAACAGAGTCCTCGATGGACTCTCAGAGGCCCCCTGCGCTAGGGTCTCCCATCTCAGGATCTCGGCCCAGCGTGGCTGGTGGGTAAGAACGTAGATTCTAGACCTGCAGCGTTGAGGTCCACCTCCTGGATCCTGCGCCTGTCAGCTTCCGCTTCATCCCTAGCTCTCCTTCCCTGCGGGCCAGGCTGCTCAGACAGACAACCAGACAAGGTGTGTGTCTGTCCACCTCGTGCAGTGTGAGCGGGGACACTCAGACAAGAGCCGCACGTTTACTCATCCCTGCCTTCGAATCGCACGCCTGCTGTTTCCCGGTGGCGTCCTGGTCAGTGTCGGGTGAGGACGAATTGCGACATGGCCTCTGCCACCACCACAGGGCTCACAATAGATGTCATCGTAAGGGACGAAAACAAGACAAACCAAGCAATGACACATGTCAAGTGCCTAGTCTGGTACGTGCAGAGTCCTGAGTAGGTCTGTAAGAGTGCTCCAACGGGGTAACAAGGCACCCAATCCTCACTTAATGATTTTAATTAGTTCCGGAAAAGTTTGTGGCTAAGTTTTAAAATTCCCATTAGTTTTAAAAAAAATTAAATGTTTGTTTATTTTTTGAGAGAGAGAGACAGAGAGAAGCAGAGAGAGAGGGAGACACAGAATCGGAAGCAGGCTCCAGGTTCCGAGCTGTCAGCACAGAGCCCAACGCGGGGCTCAAACTCACGAACTACAAGATCATGACCTGAGCCGAAGTTGGACTCTTACCCGACTGAGCCACCCAGGCGCCCCGACAAAGATTATATTTAGCATCTGAGTTAGGCACTCCCGATACATGATTTCACCAAACATTCAAAACGCACCAGTGAGGAGCGCACAAGCAGGGACGGTTCCCGAAGGCTCCTGGGCGCGCTCAAGGCAGGCCGTCTGCGTGAGAAGCCGGACGCCTGCCATCGCACGCCCACACGTTAAGTCACAAATCAAATGGATAAACCATTAAATGAAGTCCTTTGTTCTGCCTTGACAAATATTTCTTCACATGGTCAGGATAAAACATGAGAAAAGAAAAACGTGAGATAAGGAAAGTCAGCAACGTACGAGGGGCAACGCACGAGGGACGCGTGAACTTAATGGTTACTGGCCTGACAGCAGAGCGTGGCGATGGCGGCAATGTTCGCATAATAAGACATACGTAGTGACTAACTGCTAACAAACTTATTTCATGTAATATATTTTTATTTTCTAAAATAGTTCTAAGTTTCCAATAATAAAACTGTCTAAAGGCTAAGTCTGCTTTTATAATCAAGACTTCAGGTAATTTGTCTTTGACTGACAGGCACGGCAAGTCAGGCCATCTTTCTTGAGTCGTGGCCGCTCCCGGCGGATTTTCGTGGATTCAGTTTGGAGAACCTCGCGGAGAGGAGCGAGCTCGGGCCGCGCGGGGAAGGGCGGTTTAGGCGTCAGCCCGGTTAGGAGTCTGAGTCCGCTGGTTGTTTGTTCATGTGTTTTTCTGGATTCCACATATGAATGAGGTCGTGTGGTTTTGTCTTTCTCAGTCTGATTCACGTCACTCGCCAGGTCATCCGTGTTGTCC
>NC_043716.1:1642977-1644423 GCF_006229205.1 Suricata suricatta
GGGCAGACCCCTCTGTAAGAGGAGGCGGTAGGACTAGGCTCTCCCAGCGGGTTAGGGTGACTGTTTGGGGACTGGACTCCGTCACCTCCAAATGGGCTGTCAGGGAGGTCAGGGTGCTTGCGGAGAAGCCTCAGGGAGGACAAGAGGGGAGTTAGAGAGCATTGCAGGAGAGGAGAGGCACGGGGAGACCCCTTGTCCCCTACGCTGACCCTGTCCTTCCCGAGCCCCATTCCTCAGTCGGGGATCTCTCTCGGCCGGTGTGCCCTCGGAGCACTGGGCCACCCACACTCAGCCGCCACGGCCTCTTCTGGGCTCAGTGACCCCTTCTCCAACTATGTGCATAGTTTCTTCCTGTGCGTGTCCCACTGTCCCCACCTTCAACCTGCCCACACTCACAGCCCTTCCGTCTTCCTCGCCTGATACGCCACGGGTCCTCAAGTTTTCCAGTCTTTGCCTCACAAGACCTCTCCAGAAGAACCTATTTTATTTTATTTTGTTTGTCATCTGCCGTTTTGTTGGTGAAGAGTTGTAGAATGTTCTCTCAATCTCCTGCCACAGAACAGTTCACAGTGTTGTGCCTGGAAACAGCCACTGATTCAAGAATGGGCGTGTTAATATACGTCACCTAATCCGGGTGCTTCTCGGGAGCCTAGCTTGCAAGGCTCTCCCCCTTTCTAGACGGATTAAAAACCTAAATGTGAGACCTGAAACCATGAAAATCCTAGAGGAGGGCACAGGCAGTAATCTCTCTGACATTGGCCATAGCAACATTTTTCTGAATAGGTCTCCTAAGGCAAAAGAAACAAAATAAATAAATAAATAAATAAAAATAAATGAAATAAAATAAAATAAGCTGGTGGGACCATACCAAAATAAAAAGATAATTTTTGCACAGGGAAGAAAAACATCGTCAACAACAACTACAACAAAACCCAACGTACTGAATGGGAGAAGATGTTCATAAATGATCTGTTCGATAAGAGGTTAACATCCAAAGTATGTAAAGAATTTGTACAACCCAACACCAAAAAATATCTGATTGAAAATGGGCAGAGGACTTGAATAGACATGAAGACATCCAGTTGGCCAAGAGACACATGACAAGATGCTCAACATCACTCATCATCAGGGAAATGCAAATCAAAAGTACAATGAAATATCACCCCGCACCTGTCAGAATGGCTAAAATAAAAAGACGAGAAATAACAAGTGTTGGTGAGGACGCGGTGAAGGAGCCCTCACGCACTGTTGGTGGGAACGTGAACTGATGAAGCCACTGTGGAAAATAGTAGGAGTTCCCCCCCCCAAAATTAAAACTAGAAATCCCATTTGATCCAATAATTCTACTGAGTATTTATCCAAAGAGAATGAAAACGCTAATTTGGAAAGGTATATGCACCCCGATGTTTACTGCAGCGCATTTACAATAACCACGATGTGGAAGCC
>NC_043716.1:1644523-1645986 GCF_006229205.1 Suricata suricatta
GGCTTCCACATCGTGGTTATTGTAAATGCGCTGCAGTAAACATCGGGGTGCATATACCTTTCCAAATTAGCGTTTTCATTCTCTTTGGATAAATACTCAGTAGAATTATTGGATCAAATGGGATTTCTAGTTTTAATTTTGGGGGGGGAACTCCTACTATTTTCCACAGTGGCTTCATCAGTTCACGTTCCCACCAACAGTGCATGAGGGCTCCTTCACCGCGTCCTCACCAACACTTGTTATTTCTCGTCTTTTTATTTTAGCCATTCTGACAGGTGCGGGGTGATATTTCATTGTACTTTTGATTTGCATTTCCCTGATGATGAGTGATGTTGAGCATCTTGTCATGTGTCTCTTGGCCAACTGGATGTCTTCATGTCTATTCAAGTCCTCTGCCCATTTTCAATCAGATATTTTTTAGTGTTGGGTTGTACAAATTCTTTACATACTTTGGATGTTAACCTCTTATCGAACAGATCATTTGTGAACATCTTCTCCCATTCAGTAGGTTGGGTTTTGTTGTAGTTATTGTTGTTGACGATGTTTTTCTTCCCTGTGCAAAAATTATCTTTTTATTTTGGTATGGTCCCACCAGCTTATTTTATTTCATTTATTTATATTTATTTATTTATTTATTTATTTATTTATTTATTTATTTTGTTTCTTTTGCCTTAGGAGACCTATTCAGAAAAATGTTGCTATGGCCAATGTCAGAGAGATTACTGCCTGTGCCCTCCTCTAGGATTTTCATGGTTTCAGGTCTCACATTTAGGTTTTTAATCCGTCTAGAAAGGGGGAGAGCCTTGCAAGCTAGGCTCCCGAGAAGCACCCGGATTAGGTGACGTATATTAACACGCCCATTCTTGAATCAGTGGCTGTTTCCAGGCACAACACTGTGAACTGTTCTGTGGCACGAGATTGAGAGAACATTCTACAACTCTTCACCAACAAAACGGCAGATGACAAACAAAATAAAATAAAATAGGTTCTTCTGGAGAGGTCTTGTGAGGCAAAGACTGGAAAACTTGAGGACCCGTGGCGTATCAGGCGAGGAAGACGGAAGGGCTGTGAGTGTGGGCAGGTTGAAGGTGGGGACAGTGGGACACGCACAGGAAGAAACTATGCACATAGTTGGAGAAGGGGTCACTGAGCCCAGAAGAGGCCGTGGCGGCTGAGTGTGGGTGGCCCAGCGCTCCGAGGGCACACCGGCCAAGAGAGATCCCCGACCGAGGAATGGGGCTCGGGAAGGACAGGGTCAGCGTAGGGGACAAGGGGTCTCCCCGTGCCTCTCCTCTCCTGCAACGCTCTCTAACTCCCCTCTTGTCCTCCCTGAGGCTTCTCCGCAAGCACCCTGACCTCCCTGACAGCCCATTTGGAGGTGACGGAGTCCAGTCCCCAAACAGTCACCCTAACCCGCTGGGAGAGCCTAGTCCTACCGCCTCCTCTTACAGAGGGGTCTGCCC
>NC_043716.1:1646086-1663205 GCF_006229205.1 Suricata suricatta
CAACTTCCCATCCACCATCTCTCTCCCCCTCGACGCCAGGCTCAACACACCTGCAGAAATCCTGGTCGGATTTCTTCGCACGGACTTCAATCTCCTCTCTTACTCCATGGGCGCCCTTCACCCTCCAGGGTGGGCGTTCCTGGGGCACCCGTTCCACTGCACCTGAGCAACACGGGGCCACGGAACGGGGGGGAGGGGCAGGATCGAGGGTTGTCCTACCAGGCCTTCTCTTTTGGCTAAAGCCCTAGGCTGGAGGCCACCCCAGGTCTCCCCATTCCCTACAACTGCCAGCAGCGGTCCCTGTTGTTCCGCCGCTGGCCGCCAGGTGGCTCTCCGTTCAAACCGCAGGCCGCGAACCACGACCATTAAAATGCGCGGACCCCCGTCCCACCCACAGAGCAGGCGGCTGTCTTTCCCCCTTTACGGATTGACTGGCATCAAAGAAATAATCCCAACTCCTCCCATTGAGAAAATCTGGCGCCTTCGGCGGAGGGGATAACGTGACAGCAGGAGCACTGCCCGGGCCGGGTTAGGATGAGGTCCAGACGGCAGGTTCTCCGAATCAGGAGTCCCGAGGACGCCCCCTCCTTTCCGTCCTCGCTGTAGAGTTCTTACAACTTCTACTAAACTCAGCGCTTCTTTCATTCCTTCTGATCATGGTTTAGTTCTGCTCTCTCATTTTGTCTAAAATAAATACAGATTGTTTGAGGTTTGCTTGTTTTACTGGTTTTATTTTAAAATGTTTTCTATGTGTTCTTGTTTCTCTGTTTCCAATGGGGTTAATTTCTGGTATTTGCTTCCTCCTGTTCTGTATTCAAAAGTACTTCTTTTCGACTTAAAAAAAAAAATTGAAGGGCGCCTGGATGGCTCAGTGGGTTGAGCACTGGACTCTTGATCTCGGCTCAGATCTTGATCTCAGGGTTGTGAGTTCAAGCACCCATTCGGGCTCTATGCGTGGAGCCTACTTAATAAAATTTGAGTCCCTAAACTGTAGCTGAAGCAGCATTCAGCCTTGAGGAAATGGCTGCCGTACACAAGTGGCTTATTTTTTTTCTAGAAGGCGAAGGCAGCAGGCTGTCCAAGGCTGACGTCCTTTGTGGCTGTCTTACTCATGATCACAAATGGCTCCTGAGTCTGCAGGCATCTTGTCCACATTCCAGGGAGGTAGAAAGAGTGAGGGAGAGAGAGGTTTGTTCGTACTTCCTTTGGGGGCATTGATTTTGTCAAGCGACTCTCTTCTGATGCCTCCTGTCTCTTCTGGACAAAATCTTACTGCTGTATAACGTGCAGAAAAGCACACAGATGTAAGCGCACAGGTCAGTGACTTTTCACAGGGTGAACACACTGGTGGAACAAATATTTATTCAAGAAATAGAAACTTCTAGCATCCCAAAAGTCCCCCTTGGCATCTTCTCCCATTGTGACTCTTCCTGATCTCTCCTAAGGTAACTATCACTTTTCCCCTTCGTACCATACACAGTCTTGTATTACTAGAGGCACACAGTAGGTGTTTTTTGGGTCTGGCTGGTTCTTGTTTATTTATTTGTTTTGGTTCAACATTTATGAGGTTCACCTATTTCGCACTTAGTGATAATTTATTTATTTTCATTACTATATAAGTTTTGCTTTTTATATAGTCCCTGCTATGTTTGTTTCTAATTTATTAATTTCTCATGACTATTTGTTCATTTCTACTTAATTTGAGTTTATTTGCTATTATTTTTCTAACTTCATGAGATGATACTCAAAAGATTGCTATTGAGCCTGGACTTTTTTTCTATTTTCATTTAATATTGTAAATCTTCCTTTAAACCTGGTTCTAATTGCGTGTTTTGATATATATTTTCGTTTACATTTAGTTAAAATACTTTTCTAATTTTCACTATTATTTCTTTATAGACCCACTGGTTTTTGAGAATTGTTTAGCATGTTGCTTCATTTCCATATATTTGAGATTTTCTAATTATCTTTATAGTATTTGATTTCATTTTTAAAAGTTTCTAATATTTATTTATTTTTGAGAGACAGAGCATGAGAGGGGAAGGGACAGAGAGAGAGAGAGAGAGAGACACAGAATCTGAAGCAGGCTCCAGGCTCTGAGCTGTCAGCACAGAGCCCAATGCAGGGCTTGAGACCACGAACCCTGAGATCATGACCAAGGCTGAAATGGGATGCTCAACTGACTGAGCCACCCAGGTGCCCCATACATTATTTGATTTCAAACAAGACAACTATCGTCAGAAAAGTTACTCTGCGTGGTTTAAAATCCTTTCAAATCTACTATGGTTTACTTTATGCGTTTATTTGATCAATTATGAGAAATGTCCTCTGTGCACTTGGATATAATGTGTTTTCAGTCAAATTGGTTAATTACATCATTCAGAGTTTCTATAACGTCATGGATTTTCTATTTGTTGCATCAGTTACTGAGATCAGCATGATGTAATTTCTTTCTAAAACTGAGGATTATAGTTATACCAATTTTTGCATTATCTATTCTCATACTATGTTGTTAGGTAAAAAGCAAATTTAGAATTACTATGTCTTCATGGTGGATCTTCAGGCTGGGTCAGCCTTTTTGCTATTGTTAATATTGCATTTTTCTGTAGTTTCACTTCTGACATTTCCATAACTATAAGCCAGTCCTCTGCGGAAGGGTATTTGAGTTTCCTCTGAGACCTTTGTGATGACACGGAGTGCTACAACGGACAGTTTTCTGCTTACGTCATTTCTCATTTCTGTGCAGGTAGTTTGGGGAGAGACGCCCACAAATGAGATTCGGTTTCAAAAGACAAATTCAAGGATGATTTTGCTACATATTACCACATTCCCATTTCGCCTTCACGCCAACATGCATGGGTGCCAACAGAGAGCTGCCAACCTTTTGGATCTTTGCAAATTTGAGAGGAGAGATATGATACCTTGGTGTAATTGATTCACATTTCCCTTATTATGAGCAAGAACTGAAAACCTTTCCATATGTCGAAAGGCCATTTATAAACTCTCTGTGTCTGTCTTTCGCTCATTTTTTCTATAGGGTTACTGGCATTTTTCTTCTCAAATTTTACAAGTTCTGTGTACATTAAAGATAAGAGCCTTTTGTGGCAAAAGTTGCTAATTATCTCCCAGTTTACCACTTGCCTTTTTACTTCCTTGTGGGGTTTTGCTGTGCAACAGCTTCATTTATTTTTGTATTTACAGAGTCAAGTTCATCTTCTTTCTTTACAGCTGCTGGAGTTTTACTCGTGGTTATAAGTGTTCCCACTGCCAGGCTGCGAAAGAATTCACCCACACCTTCCATTACCCTTATCGGGGGGGGGGGGGTTGTTACTGTTGTTGTTTTTTTTACATTTAGTTACTTGACTCATTTCAAAATTTCCCTACTTTATGGTTTGGAGAGTGTTTCCAATTTTACTTTTTTCACGTGGTTATTCCAAATGTCTCAAACATCACTTATTTAAAAGTCCTTTACCACATCAAGGGTAGATGATATATTTAATATCATGTATACACAATCTGTCTTATGCTCTTATATTTATTTCTATATTTGTGCAACGCCTCATGGATTTGTTTACTCGTGTCAACACAATTGTGATAATGGAGACTTGACTATGCATTTAGCACTTCGTTGGGCTGGGACTGTGGCCCCACCGCCCTCCTTTCTCAGAGATTCCTGGGTCTTGTTGCTGTTCCGTTCTTCCAGAGAACGGGTATGATCAGTCTTTTAGGTGTGCAACACATTAGCCGTACATTTGCTGGGGCTGCGTTACCTTGTAACATGAATGTGGGGAGAACGAACGAACATGGCGTTGAGTCTTTCTGTGACGTGTTTTTGTTCCGTCAAGCATGACTTTTGTCGTTGGAGAGTGTCTGTAACTCTGTCATGTTGGTTTTGTACATTTCTTGTTCAGTTTATCCCTAGTAATTTTTCTTTCTTTCTTTTAATGTTTATTTATTTTTGAGAAAGAGAGAGCACGCGCACAAGCAGGGGAGGGGCACAGAGAGGGACACAGAATCCGAAGCAGCTCCAGGCTCCGAGCTGTCAGCACAGAGCCCGACGCGGGGCTCGAACTCACAAACCGCAAGATCATGACCTGAGCTGAAGTCGGACCCTTAACCAGTGGAGCCACCCAGGTGCCCCTGATCTATCTGTCTTTCTTGTTATTGTAAATGTGGTCTCTCATTGTTTTTTCCTACTAGGTGTTGTTTTTTATACAAAGGCTTCTGTTTTCTGTGTTTAATATTGTATTCGGCTACGTTACTAAACTTGCATTTCATGTTTTGTTTCCCATTTACTTTTTTTTTTGGCTGATAAATATGATATAATCTGCAAATACAGATAAATTTACCTCTTCCTATCTTTAAGTTTCTGTCCCTCCTCCCCACCTGGCATGCTAACATCGCTAGCACACTGTTAAATTATAATGTTAATTTAATGGAGATAATGAACAATTCTGGCCCCTCTCAGACTAGTGGGAATTCCTCTATTACTTTCCTCAGTCAGAAAGACGTTGGCTTTGTGTATATATATATATATTTTTTTTTTCCATGTTAAAGAAGTATCAACTCCCATGTTACTGGTTTTTATTTTTTATTATTTACTTATTCTGTGTGCACAAAGGTGTTTTCATTAAAGCTCAGAGACAGGAGCTGTGAGCAGAAAGAGCGTCCCCCGGACAGTGAGGAGTAACTGATTGTATCGTTTTCAGTTCGTCTGGGGTCGGGACAGCGAAAGTCTCTAAGGAATGTGTGCATATTTAACAAGCAAGGCCTCCAGGACCTTGGGAGGCTAGCCAAGGTTAAGACAAGGCTGCTTTCACCTACCAGCTTCTCAAAGAGGTGTGCCCACACTCTCCCACAGAGATTAAGTATTTACGCATTTATCCTTCCAGTTCTGTTAGTTTTTGCCTTCTGTGTCTCAACTGTGGAGCCTGTACACGTGTATAATTGTTACCTGGTTTTGGTGATTGTTCCTATTGGCATTACACGGTGTATTTAGCTTTATTAGTGCCCTCTTGACTTCTGCTTTGTAGAGCCCCGCATGGGGCTCCAGCTCAGGGCCCTGGGGCGTGAAGCCCATCTCTGAACCAAGAGTTGGACCCTTAACCAATGGAGCCACCCACGCGCCCCTACGTTGACATTTTTTATCAAAAATCTAACTATAAGATTTCCTATAAAACAAAAAGCATTCAAAGTAAAGATAAATTCTCTAACCAAACCAGAAAACAACTTTTTACTAAGTTGGATAAGTCCCAGGTCTATTTAAATATAGAAAAAATTGTTTGATGTTTCCTTCCAATCAATAGTTAATCAAATCCTTGAAGTAAATAAACTAATGACACTGGACAGCACACGTATATCTTTTGGTGCGCGTGGCTTCCGTGCCTCGCAGCTGAGACCCTACTTCTTCCTGGTGAAGCACATCTTTCACTACATTACTTGCACAAGTACATTTTAACCGAGATCTCCAGCGGGTACACACACACACACACACACACACACACACACACACACACACCCCTCCTCTTGGAAGTTATAATGAGTAATGAAGGGGACGGAAAGCCTACCTGTGAGAATCTAGGAGGCAGAGGAATGCTTCAAACTTGAAAGAATGCGTAAATGTGTCCAAAAGCAATTTATCCCAAGACACCTGACCAGAAAGCTCTGCGAGGAGGCCCGAGAGAAGCCGTGTGGGAGACGGGGTGCTGTGCCGGGTACGAGTGGCACAACTCAGAAGTAGCCAAGGAGGCGGTATAGAAAGGCCTGGGCTGGGCCCCTGGTAGCACCTGCCGTGAAGGGGCCGCACTCTGCGGGACACGCTGAGGTTCGGGAAGACTGAAGGCTGTAGTGAAATCGCAGTACCTACTTAAAGGAAATAACCGGTATCTCTAGAAACAGGGAAGGGACCCTTGAGCTGCTCACCATGGAAAGCTACCCATCTCTCTCCATAAAGCACCAGAAGGAAACTTCTGCAGAAGTGAGAGAGAAAACTCCACTCATTCAAACATGAATTGAAAAAAGGAAGTAACACAGCATTCAAATTGAGATAGTCTATATTTTTTAAATACGAAAAATAGCACAAAATGCTTCTATAGATAATATTCACTGGAAATGTTTTCATGGGGTGGATAAAAACATAGATTCAAAATATTCACCGTGAATTTAAAAAATACTTAACAAAGCAATTTCCAATTGTGAAAATTTAAAAAAAACACTACAAAGCAAAAAAATACAATAAATCAGTAATTATATGATCAGACAATAGCAGGAATGAAAATGAGAATTGGAGCAACTACAAAAAGAAACAGAATAAAGAGGAAAATCGTCACAGAAATGAAGATGGGGTACAGTGCGGGAACAAATATGGCGGAAAGCACAGCGGCACTGAGGACAAAAATGAGATACGCAAACACAAGAGACAGGTCAAGAAAGAGATTAGAACGTTCAAGAGGCACAGAATACAGGTAAAAGCTTGCCAACATGCCTAACTGACGTCCCTGAAGAGGAAACCATGGAACAATTCATAGGAAGATAATAAATACTTTGAAATGTAATTAGGCACCACCCACTCATGGGGCACCTGGGGGGCTCAGGTGGTTAAGCATCTGACTTCAGGTCAGGTCATAATCTCACCATTTCTGAGACTGAGTTGCCCATCAGGCTCTGTGCTGACAGCTCAGAGGCTGGAGCCTGCTTCAGATTCTGTGTCTCCCTCTCCCTTTCTCTCTGCCCCTCCCCCACTTACAGACTCTCTTTCAAATAAATAACCATTAAAAAAAAATAAAGGCCATATATGAAAACCCATCGTAAACACCATTCTCTATGATGAAAAACTGAGAGCTTTCCCCCTAAGGTCAGGACTATGACAAGGATGTCCACTGTCTCTCCCCACTTTTATTCCGCATAGTCCTGGAAGTCCTGGCCACAGCAATGAGACAAGAAAATAAAATAAAAGGCATCCAAATTGGTAAGGAAGATTTCACCACTTGGAAATAACACGATTCTGTCTGTAGATAACCCTAACGAGTCCACCAAACAACTCCTATAACTGATAAATAAATTCTATAAGATCACAGGATACAAAATCAATATACAGAAATCCACTGCATTTCTATATGCTGATAATGAAGCAGGTAAAGCAGAAATGAAGTAGGTAAAGCAGAAAACAATTCCGTTTGCAATGCACCAAAAAGATGAAAATACCTAGGAATAAACTTAACTAAGGAGGTGAAAGACCTATACGTACTCTGCAAACTGTAAAACTGTGATAAAGGAAATTGAAGAATACACAAACAAATAGAAAGGCATTTAGGCTTGTGGGCCGGCAGAACAAAGACTAGTAACGTGCCCACACGACCCAGAGCAGCCTATAGGTTTAACAGAATCCCTACCAAAATGCCAACAGCATTTTCCCCAGAACTGGAACAAGCTATCCTAAACGCTGCATGGACCACAAAAGGTCTTGAATAGCCACAGCGATCTTGAAAGAGAAGAACAAAACTGGGGGCATCACAATCCCAGATAGCAAGATATACTATAAAGCTAGAGTAATCAGAACAGTATGGCCCTGGCATAAAAATAGATACATAGATCAATGGAACAGAATAGAAAGTCCCAAAACAAACCCACACTTACATGGTCAATTATCTTTGACAAAGCAGGAAAGAGTATCCAGTAGGAAAAAGACAGTCTCTTCAACAAATGGTTTTAGGAAAACTGGACAGCTACATGTAAAAGAATAAAAGTAGACCACTTTCTTACACCACACACAAAAAACAAGTTCAAGTGAATTAAAGACCTAAATGTGAGTCCTGAAACCACAAAAATCCTAGAAGAGAGCACAGGCAGTAATGTCTCTGACATCGGCCATAGCAATATTTTCCTAGATATGAGTCCTAAGGCAAGAGAAACAAAAAGGAAAATTAAACTTTTGGAACTATCAAAACATAAACTTTCTGGGCAGCAAAAGAAACAACAAAACTAAAGGACACCTACTGAAGAGGAGAAGATATTTGCAAATGACAGATCCAATAAAGGGTCAGTATCCAAAATATATAAAGAACCTATACAACTCAACACCGAAAAACAAGGAATCCAATTAAAACTTGGGCAGAAGGTATGAACAGGCATTTCTCCAAAGAAGATGTCAGACACACGGAAAGATACTCACTGTCACTCATCATCAGGCAAATGCAAATCAAAACCGTAATGATGTGGCCCCTCACCCGTCAGAACGGCTGAGATGAAAAACACAAGACACGACAAGTTTGGGATAAGTTTACGCTGGTAAGAGGACCAAAGAGAGAAACGACGGAAAACTGTTAGGTGCTTCCAAAGGGAGGAGCTCAGGAAAGGCCCCTTGACAGGCTGTTTGTGAGCCGCTGGCTCCCCCCTGAAATGACGTGCAAGGTCAGATCACAGGCAGTCGGTGACGGTCTGCCGAAGGCTTTGAGAGCTTCTCTAAGAGACACGGCACCACCCAGGCTCCAGGTCGGCCACTGGTGACACTCGCAGGGACAGATCCGAGCAGCATTACAAAGACCTGAAGAACCGAATCGGTCACAGAGGACTGAGCAAACCTTGAGCTCCGGACCCAGCCAGCTCAGCTGCTTCATAGAACAAAATACAAGCGTGCCCTATAGGATCTAAACAAGATTACTCCCATCCCATAAAATTCAAAATATCCAGAATACAATCCAAAGTCACTCATAATAAGAAGAACCATAAAAACCCAGCTCACATGGAAAGAAACAGCAGATGCCAAGGTAAAAGTGACACAGAGTTGGGCTTATTTGACAAAGACTTTGAGGGAGTGGTTATAAAATACTGCGAGAAAGGACAAACACTGTGGAAGCCCATTAAAAGGTGGAAAGTCTCAGAAAACAAATGGAGACTATAAAGAAGAACCAGGTGAAATATTTTAGAGCTGAAAAATACAATGCATAAATGTTCTTTAATTTACGGAATGAGCTCCACCACAGAATGGAGATGACAAAGGGAAAACTCAGGGAACTTGTATATCGGTAACAGAAACCATGTAATTTGGACAACAGAGAGGAAAAAAGATTGAAAAATGTGACCAGAGCCTTAAGGACATGCAGGAAACTCACAAAACGTCTAACATTCCTGTCATCAGAGTCCAAGACGGACAGGAAAGAGGGTATGGTGCAGAAAAAGGAATCTTTAAGAGATAATAGCTTAATACATCTCAAACTTTCCTCAAAGACATAGATATATATACTGATTCAAAAACGCAGCAAACCACCAACAGGAAAAAACAAAGAATCCTCACCAGGCATATCATAATCAAACTACTGAAAATTAAAGACAGAGAAAAAAAATCTTGGAAACAACCAGAGAAAATGTCATGCTTCCTACAGAGAAGCCATGATTTACATGGCAGAGGCGTCCTTGTCGGAGACCATGGAGACCAGAAGGACGGAGACTCAGATTTTGTAAGTGCTGAAAGAAAAGAACTGTTAACTCAGAATTCTTTCTTTTTTAATGCTTTATTTATTTTTGAGAGAGGGACAGAGCATGAGCAAGGGAGGGGCAGAGAGAGAGGGAGACACAGAATCTGAAACAGGCTCCAGGCTCTGAGCCGACAGCACAGAGCCCGAAACGGGGCTCAAACTCATGAACCATGAGATCATGACCTGAGCCGAAGTCAGACGCTTAACTGACTGAGCCCCCCACGCGCCCCTTAACTCAGAATTCTATACCCAGCGAAAATATCATGGAGGAACGACGGTAAGATAAAGACCTTCTCAGATAAAGAAAAGCCAAAAGAAGCATTTGCCAGCAGACTTGCTTGGAAAGACTTGCTAACGGAAAGTCACTCTAGCAGATGGGAAATGATACGAGCAGGAAACCTGCAGCGTCAGGAATAAAGGAGTAACAAGTAGCCTGAGCGCGGCGACAAGCACTCCCCCCGGACTTTGTACGGTCTATCCCTTCTTACTGAAAGGTCTTTCCTCTCCTCTGTCTTACAGATGTCTTCATGTCCGGCATGAGGACTGCCTCCTTACCCTGGTCCTCACTGCCCTCACTTCCACCCTCACTCAATATGCCGTCGGACACTGGCTGTCTAGGCCTCGTGCCCGCCCTCAGACGACAAGCCCCCACAGGAGGGACTCGGGGTGCCCACTGCTGGATCCCCATTACCAGACGTCCAGTCGTGCGTTCAGTACGTCAGTCAACAAACAGTGACCGAGTCTCCGTTGTGCATCAGTCACTGCACCAGGCACTGGGACGCACATGTGGAAAGTCAGACAGCGTCTCTGTTGCCTCGGAGATTAGTGTGTGCTGCACTGTGTCTGGCTCGTAGAATCTGTTCCATAACTTACTTTGAGTTGAGTTGCTCATGTTTATGGCTCTCCTACCAAGGAGTCCTTTGGCCTTTCTCAAACAGACATCAAAACTTTCACGTGTGCACAGCAGTGGACAGTCCCCGGGGCCGTGAGGTACTCCGCTCCGCGTCCCCGAGGCCCCTCACGCTTGGACTGTTGAGGGCCGAGCTTACCACATTTCCCATCTTCCCACTCCTGTGTCCCGCCTCCAGGCGTCCCAGCCGAGAACCGGGGAGTCCCGCTGCAGCAGCCCGTCCCTCTCTCTCTCCTTCTCTTCCGCCTCTCACACTGCTCTCCGCTTTCTCCCCCTACGAGCGCCAGCTGAATAACGCAGTCGCGCTGATTCTACGTCCTTAGCATCTTTTACTGTTTCCTTTACAACCACATCCCTTGTCCCCTCCGGCCCAGCCTCACGAATTCCCATGAAACCTCACCGCTCACTGACGCTCTGGCCGACTCTCCGCCTGGAATGCCGCCCTCTCCTCCGTTCCCACCAACCTACCGGGGCCTGCTCACACTCAGGCCTTTTTCTGCGCCCCCCCGCCCCCCCGCCCCCGTGTTAAGCTCCTCAGCCCAGTGTGCAGAGTTATGTCTTCACACGGACACACCACTGCGTGTGCTTTTTGTTTTTGTTTCTCCCACCAGACTAGTCCCTCCTACGGGGCAAACCCCCCGTATTCTCAGTGCCTGCAGTGGAACAGGTGCTCCACAGGTATGGCTTTAAAAATGAACCCAGTAAAAAAATAAAAGTTTCCTACCTTTAGTCTTCTTCTCTGAAACAAGCAACAGGCCTTCCAGAAGGGCTTCTCTGAATCCGTGTAAGAATTAAATTAAACAGGCCATTGGCTGCCTGCCCCACTGGAGCTGAAGGAGCCACCTCTCCCGAAGGTCTCCTAGCCTGAGGCCGTGTGGGCCCTCGACAGCCACCTTACGGCCACGTCCCATGGCTCTCTGACCCGGGCCCTGCCAGACAGGTGGGCGAGGGATCTGCTCTCCATCTCGTGCTCTGACCCTTCAAACCGAACACTCACTCTGGCCTCTCCTTCCACCTGCTCCCTCTGTACCTTCCCGTACATCCCTCTTATTTATCTTCCTTGTCTCCAAACATCAACCAAGCACCCTATTCCTAAGCATAACCATGTGCATAAAACCTACGGAACGTCCATGGGGCCCGCGGCCTGCGGCAGGGTGAGGCGCAGCCCTGCACAAGCGCACCTCGAAGTTTCAAAACATGGATCTAAAGAGATGCTAGGGATTTACCCAAGGGATACAGAAGTGCTGATACACAGGAGCACGTGTACCCCAATGTTCCCAATGTTCATAGCGGCACTTTCTACAATAGCCAAATCATGGAAGGAGCCTAAATGTCCATCACCAGATGAGTGGATCAAGAAGATGTGGTTTATATATACAATGGAGTACTACACAGCAATGAGGAAGAATGAAATCTCGCCATTTGTAGCAATGTGGATGGAGCTCGAGGGTGTCATGCTAAGGGAAATAAGTCAGGCAGAGAAGAACAGATATCATATGTTTGCATTCATAGGTCTAACAGGAGAAACCTAACAGGGGCCCATGGGGAGAGGAAGGGGGAAAGAGAGCGGGGGAGAGTGAGGGACACAGATCAAGGGAGACTACTGAATACTGGAGACGAACCATGGACTGAAGGGGGAGGGGGAGGGAGGGAAGGGGTGATGGTCACGGTGGGGGCCACTTGTGGGGAGAAGCACTGGGTATTATACGGAAACCAATTTGATAATAAACTATTAAAAAAAAGACATTTGATACTGATTCAGGCCAATTCACCATCTTGTAGTATAAAAAATAATAATTTTTGGTGTTTGTTTCTGGTGTATTTTCTATTGAGTAAAACACACAGATCTTAAGTTTGATAAGGTTTTTTTACGTAAGTATATCCCTGTTTCCCACTATCCAAGTAAAAACATAGACTACCTCAGTCACTCACAGACAGTCCCTCCTGCCCGTGTTCCCACCTCCAGAAACAACCACCGTCCTACTTTCCATCCCTTTAGGCTAATTTTCTCTGTTCCTAAATTTCATATATATGTAATCATATACTTCTTTGGGTCTTCCTTCTTTTGCCGCACAGTATTTTTTGAGTTGTGTCTGTCTTGTTGCATACGGTTCACAGTATCCGGTTATGGGACACTGGGAGACTATTTGCAAAGATGTGTCTAACATAGGACCGTTGTTCTAAGTATGCGAAGAACTCTTTAACAGTCAGCGATCAGAAAACAACAACCTGGCGAAAACGTGTGCCAAAGACGTTACCAGGCACCAGACCCATAAAGGTAGGCAGCTGGTGCTAAGCAGGCGACACGATGCGTCATATCACGTGTCACTGTAGACGTGCAAGTTCAGACGATGAGGCCGTGCCACCAGCCGGCTCCTAGAACGGCCAGATTCCAGAACCCTGACAACCGCAAATGCTGGCGAGGGTCGGGCGCGAGCGGACGCCGCACTCACTCAGGGCGAAGCAGCTCCTTCCGAAGACAGGCCGGTCGTTTCTTTTGAAACTAAACATACTGGCCCTACTATGTATTTACCCAAAGGAGGCAAAAACACAGATGTGAAGGGGTACCTGCCCTCCGATGTTTATAGCAGCATTATCAACAGTCGCCAGAGTATGGGAAGACCCCAAACGTGCAATGATGACTGGATAAAGATGATGTGTATAAATACAATGGGATATTACTGAGCCAGAAGAAAGAACGAAATCTTACCATTTGCAGCAACATGAATGCAGCTAGAGAGTATTATGCTAAGTAAAGATAGAGAAAGCCAGTTCCATATGATTTCGCTTAGATGTGGAATTTAAGACATAAAATAGATGAACGTGGGAGAAAAAGAGGGGCAAACCAGGAAACATACTCTTACCTGTAGAGAAAAAACTGTTGGTCACTAGAGGGAAGGTGGGTGGGGGAAGGGTTAAACAGGGGACGGGGATTAAGGAGGACACTTGTGACGGCACCGGGCGTTGTGTGGAAGTGACGAATCACTAAATTCCGTACCTGGAACTAATGTAGCATTGTATGCTTTTTAAAAATATTTTTTAATGTTTATTTTTGAGAGAGACAGACAGAGCCCGAGCTGGGGAGGGGCAGAGAGAGAGGGAGACTCAGAATCCAAAGCAGATCCAAGCTCTGAGCTGTTGGCACAGAGCCCAGTGTGGGGCTCGGACCCACGAACTGCAAGATCATGACCTGATCCGAAGTCGGAGGCTCAACCAACTGAGCCACCCGGGTGCCTCAATATTATACTGTATGCTAACTAACTGGAGTCTAAATAAAAACTTGAAAAAATGCAAAAAATAAACAAAAACCCTTAAACGTACTGTCTCCAGATGACAGAGCAGTCATGCTCCTTGATATTTACCCAGGGGAACTGAAAGTCACGTCCACGTGAGGACCCGCACACGGGTGTTTACAGCAGCTTTGTTCATAGTTGCCAAAAGTTGTCAGTCACCAGGATGCCCTCCAGCACGTGAATGGGCAAACAGCCTGGCACCACAGACCAGGGGAAACCGTTCGGTTGCTAACACTGGATGCTGAGCTCCAAAGGCATGGAAAGACGTGAGGCACCGGACATGCATGACTCCGAGGAAGGAGCCCGTCTCCGGGCTGCAGCCGTTGGATGCCAAGTGCACGTGCTGGGAAAGGCGGGACTCCGGAGAAGTGAAAACATCAGTGGGTGCCCAGGGCTGGGGGCAGCGGGATGAACAGGCAGAGCACGAGGACTCTCGGGGCAGTGAGAATACTCTGTGTGCCCCATGATGGTGGACACACGTGATTACACATCTGCTCATACCCACAGAACGTACAATCCCAAGAGCGAGCCGGGGTATAACTTGTGGGCTTTGGCGCTGGCTGGGGACGCTCAGGACGGGTCCATCGCTCAGATCCCGACTCCACCCCTGTCGGGGAGGTGGCTGCGCTTCCGCATGGCCTAGGTGAGCTGTCCCAGGGAGCAGAGATGAGGGACCTCAAGCTTCTGGAAGTTTCTAGCCCCTCTCCTCTGCGTTCTTCATAGCTGCCTCCTTCTGCCTGTGTGGCCTTGAGGTCTGGGGTCAGTAGGGTCCCCTCCGTCTTCTGTTGCGTCTCTCCTACATCCTGCATCTCTACTCTGGAGCTGGAGGGAGTCGAACAAGGAGACCTGGGACACAGACTTCTCAGGACAGCGCTCGTGGGGGAGGGAAGCGGTGAGCCCACATGTCCAGGGAGACCTCGTCTGCGGTCAGGGGCTTTGAACGCAGGGGAAAGAGGGCTCCCGGCCTCTCCACACCCAGGTGCACAGAGCTCCAGGAATCCACACACTGGGCTTCTGCTCTGATGGGCCTTGGTCTCACTGCTGCCTCCTCCTGGTCTCATTTTGGGATTCCCGGGGCTCATGGGGACCAGCCCGGGGACTCATGAAGGCAGGTGCACAGGCCCTGGGAAGTAGGGGGATGGGAAGGGGACCTGCGCCGCCCTGGGCCGTTGTATCCGCACCTGCTGCACCGCTCCGCACAGCCTTTGAACTCAGCACCCCTCCCCCCCATAAAGGTTTGTAGTGAAAACCAAATCAAGTTAAAGCCTTCATTTCTGCTGGCCAGCAGGCAGAGGGAAAGCTGTGTGGTCCAGCTCTTGGGAAGGAGGGCGTGACCCGCCCGACAGCAGAGTCCAAGTGGCCTGGGTGGAGAGTTCACGAAGGCAAGGAGCCGAACGGCCAAGTGTGGTGGTAGAACTTCACTCATGGCGGAGGGTGGAGGAGGGCGGGGGCTGCGGGTCGGAAGAGGGCAGATCCTCCGGGGGTGCTTGGGTGGCTGTATCAGCAAAGTTGGAACCAGGCCGGGGCCGAAACCAGGTGTGGCGGGCAGGAGGGAGCCAACTTTCACTTCCTCTTCTTTCCATTCATCTTCCCTTTCCCCCTGGGCAGGCGTGTCTCCGCCACCCTTTGCACTTAATACGGCACCGGAAGCCTTTCCGTGTTGCTAAGAGTTTTCTTGATAAACTTTGTAGCGTGGAATCCACTTCGATCACAGAGAACCTGCAGAGGCAGGCGGGTGGGTCTGCACACGGCCCTCACCCGATTTGGGTCTCCCAGTGTTGTATCATCTTCTGTTGCTGTGTCCGCTCGTCAGATCTGAGAAATTGCCGTTGGTACCCTATGGTTAACAGGCTCCAGGACTGTGCAGATTTTTACCAGTTTTTCCATGTATATCCTTTGTAAACTCAGGATCCAACGCAGGACAACCATATCGAAGGTTCTTATTATGACTCCTTAGTCCCTGTGACCGTTTCTTAGTGATTCCTTATTTTCCATGACGTTGAGAGTTTGAGGGAGCACGGGTTTTGAGTATTTGTAGAATGTCTCTTACAGTCAGCTTGTCTGGTATTTTCTCGTAATTAGAATGGGGTTGTGTGTTTTTGGAGAGACCTGCCTTTCTCTTCACGGTGTATCAGACCATGCACGGTACCCGTGTGATGTTACTGGTGACATGACCTTGGCCACTTGGGGAAGGCGGCCTCAGCCAGGTTCTCCACTGTCAGGTTGCTGCTCCCCCTTCCTCACTCTGCTCTGTGCACAGGAGTCGCTAGGTCTGTACTCAAAAGAGGTGAAGGAAATTATGCTTCTTCTCCTGGGGAGGTGGTATCTTCATAAATTATCTGGAATTCTGTAAGGAACGTCTGTGTTCTTCTCACTTATGTATTTATGGAATCATTTATTTCTATCAGTAAGTACTCTTGTCTTACACTTTGGGTTACAATCCAATCTTTCATCATTTGCTCTGTTGCCGAAATTCTTCCAGCTTTGTCCACTGGCGCCTGTTCCGGGTTGGCTTCTAGGTTCCCCGGGACGTGCTCCGTCCTTTTATTTATCTTTATTTTTTATGAGCTTCTTTTCCTCTGCACTGTGGTAGGCTCCAGGCCCCTCCTGTATTTTCTCTGCCCCAGTCCCGGAGTCTTGGGTTGGAGGATGACATTAGGAAGCCTGGTGTTTATAATTATTGCTTTCATTTGTTTATTCCATCTAGTAGATTATAATGATTGACCCAACCATTCTGAATTTTACACATAGAAGGAATTATTTTTCATGGTAAAAAAAAAAAACCCCATTTTATAGATAAAGTAAGTTTTTTTCTGGGAAGTAAATTTCCAGGAGAAGAATCAATGGGGAAAAGGTCAGGTCTATTCATTGTGTGTCTACGTACTCAGAGACGAGGTGTTCCTGTCTTACGGTACTGACGCATACCATCCACAAGGACTTCTACGTGTCCTAGTTCCCCTTCAATTTTTAGAATGAACAGCAAGGTATGGAACGAAAACTCTTCTTCCTGTCTCTGTTGCTTTCATTCCCACACACCCCCTTGATGCAAGAAACATGATATTAGTTTCTTGTATATTCTTTTAGAATTTCTCTATGAGCAAACCAGTGAAATGAATGCATGCCAAAGAGAGCACACGAAACATACTATTCTTGATCTCGCCTTCTTACTTGCATTTTGGGCAGCTTTGTGGGGCCGCACCGAGAGCCGCCCCATTCTTCTAAAGCTACAGAGTATCCCGTGGTGTGAACCTGCTGGCACACACCTAGCCGGTCACCTGCTGACGGACGCTTGGATGTTTGCCCCATTTTCTACTAAAGCAAATAATGAGACATGATTGACTTTTTCTCCCATTTTGCCTGTGTGCAAGGATGTTTGAACACTGACATTTCAGAAACATTACCACCGGCTCGAAGGAGACCCGCATTCGTACTCTGGTTAGATA
>NC_043716.1:1663305-1664639 GCF_006229205.1 Suricata suricatta
ATTTGTTCATTTTAGCCACTCTGACTGGTGTGAGGTGGTATCTCAGTGTGGTTTTGATTTTAATTTCCCTGATGCTGTGTGACGCTGAGCATCGTTTCATGTGCCTGTTAGCCATCTGGATGTCCTCTTTGGAGAAGTGTCTGTTCAAGTCTTCTGTCCATTTCTTCACTGGATTATTTGTTTTTCGGGTGTGGAGTTTGGTGAATTCCTCGTAGATTTTGTATACTAACTAGCCCTTTATCTGATATGTCATTTGCACCTATCTTTTCCCATTCCATCGGTTGCCTATTAGTTTTATTGATTGTTTCCTTTGCAGTGCAGAAGACTTGCTCTTGAATCCCTTGCCTTTGGGGATTTCGAGTAAGAAATTGCTGTAGTTGAGTCAAGGAGGTAGTTTCCTTCTTTCTCCTCTAGGGTTTGATGGTTTCCTGTCTCATGTTCAGATCCTTTATCCATTTTGAGTTTCTTTTTGTGTATGCTATTAGAAGTGGTCTAGTTTCAATCTTCTGCAGGTTGCTGTCCAGCTCTCCCAACACCACCTGCTAAAGAGGCTGTCTTTTTTCCATTGGATACTCTTTCCTGCTTTCTCAGAAATTAATTGGTCTTGCATTGGTGGGTCCAGTTCTGAGTTCTCTGTTCTAGTCCATTGGTCTGTGTGTCTGTTTTTGTGCCAGTACCATGCTGTCTTGATGATGACAGCTTTGTAGTAGAGGCTAAAGTCTGGGATCGTGATGCTTCCTGTTTTGGTTTTCTTCTTCAATTTTGCTTTGGCTATTCAGGGTCTTTTGTGGTCCATACAAATTTTAGGATAATTTGTTCTAGTTTTGAGAAGATTGATGGTGCCATTTTGATTGGGATTGCATTGAATATGAAGATTGCTTTGGATAGTAAAGACATTTTAACAGTATTCTTCTGATCCATGAGCATGGGATGTTTTTCCATTTCTTTGTGTCTTCTTAAATTTCCTTCATAAATTTTCTGTTGTTTTTATCATACAGATCTCTTATATTTTTGGTTAGGTTTGTTCCTAGGCATTTTATGGGTTTTTTTGTGCAACTGTAAATGGGACCAGCTTCTTGATTTCTCTTTCTGTTGCTTCACTATTGGTGTATAAAAATGCAACCAATTTCTGTATGTTGATTTTGTACTCTGAGATTTTGCTGAATTCATGGATCAGTTCTAGTAGGCTTCTGGTGGAGTCTGTTGGGTTTTCCATGTAGAGTATCATGTCATCTGTGAAAAGTGAAAGTTCGACTTCATCTTTGCCACTTCTGATGCCTTTTATTTCCTTTTGTTGTCTGATTGCTGATGCTAGGACTTCCAGCGCTATGTGA
>NC_043716.1:1664739-1665968 GCF_006229205.1 Suricata suricatta
TGTTAGCCATCTGGATGTCCTCTTTGGAGAAGTGTCTGTTCAAGTCTTCTGTCCATTTCTTCACTGGATTATTTGTTTTTCGGGTGTGGAGTTTGGTGAATTCCTTGTAGATTTTGTATACTAACTAGCCCTTTATCTGATATGTCATTTGCACCTATCTTTTCCCATTCCATCGGTTGCCTATTAGTTTTATTGATTGTTTCCTTTGCAGTGCAGAAGACTTGCTCTTGAATCCCTTGCCTTTGGGGATTTTGAGTAAGAAATTGCTGTAGTTGAGTCAAGGAGGTAGTTTCCTTCTTTCTCCTCTAGGGTTTGATGGTTTCCTGTCTCATGTTCAGATCCTTTATCCATTTTGAGTTTCTTTTTGTGTATGGTATAAGAAGTGGTCTAGTTTCAATCTTCTGCAGGTTGCTGTCCAGCTCTCCCAACACCACCTGCTAAAGAGGCAGTCTTTTTTCCATTGGATACTCTTTCCTGCTTTCTCAGAAATTAATTGGTCTTGCATTGGTGGGTCCAGTTCTGAGTTCTCTGTTCTATTCCATTGGTCTGTGTGTCTGTTTTTGTGCCAGTACCATGCTGTCTTGATGATGACAGCTTTGTAGTGGAGGCTAAAGTCTGGGATTGTGATGCCTCCTGTTTTGGTTTTCTTCTTCAATTTTGCTTTGGCTATTAGGGGTCTTTTGTGGTCCATACAAATTTTAGGATAATTTGTTCTAGTTTTGAGAAGAATGATGGTGCCATTTTGATTGGGATTGCATTGAATATGAAGATTGCTTTGGATAGTAAAGACATTTTAACAGTATTCTTCTGATCCATGAGCATGGAATGTTTTTCCATTTCTTTGTGTCTTCTTAAATTTCCTTCATAAATTTTCTGTTGTTTTTATCATACAGATCTTTTATATTTTTGGTTAGGTTTGTTCCTAGGCATTTTATGGTTTTTTTTGTGCAACTGTGAATGCGACCAGCTTCTTAATTTCTCTTTCTGTTGCTTCACTATTGGTGTATAAAAATGCAACCAATTTCTGTACGTTGATTTTGTACTCTGAGATTTTGCTGAATTCATGGATCAGTTCTAGTAGGCTTCTGGTGGAGTCTGTTGGGTTTTCCATGTAGAGTATCATGTCATCTGTGAAAAGTGAAAGTTCGACTTCATCTTTGCCACTTCTGATGCCTTTTATTTCCTTTTGTTGTCTGATTGCTGATGCTAGGACTTCCAGCGCTATGTGA
>NC_043716.1:1666068-1672202 GCF_006229205.1 Suricata suricatta
CTCCACACCCTCACCAGCATCTATAGTCTCTTGATTTATTCATTTGAGCCACTATGACCGGTGTGAGGTGGTATCTCAGTGTGGTTTTGTGTTTCCCTGATGATGAGTGACGCTGAGCATCGTTTCATGTGTCTGTTGACCATCTGGATGTCCTCTTTGGAGAAGTGTCTGTTCAGGTCTTCTGCCCATTTCTTCACTGGATCATTCATTTTTCGTGTATGGAGTTTAGTGAGCTCCTTGCAGATTTTGGATACTAGCCCCATATCTGATATGCCATATGCCACTATCTTTTCCCATTCTGTCGGTTGCCTGTTAGTTTTTTTTATTGTTTCCTTTGCCTTGCAGAAGCTTTTTATCTTGATGAGGTCCCAGTAGTTCATTTTTGTTCTTGATTCCCTTGCCTCTGGGGACGTGTCAAGGAAGAAATTGCTGCGATGGAGGTCTAGGAGACTATTTCCTGCTTTTTCCTCAAGGGTTTTTATGGTTTCCTGACTCATATTCAAATATCTTTTTATATAATCCTGACATCAATGAGATGAGACATGATTGACACTGTCGCATTCCAGGTGTGTGACTCAACCTCTCAAGGTCTGATCTGGGTCTTTAACCCTTGAGGTCAGACCAAGAGCCTACAGGTCCCTCAGAAGGGCCAGGAAAGTGCTTAGGTGTGGACTGAACAGAGCTGTGTTCAGGGTTTTCCCACCAGGAGCTGCCTGTGTTCCCAAGGCAACTGCCTTAAACCCTGTGAGCATCCATTTCCTCATCCAGAAAAAGGAGGTAACATAATAATCTCACGTGTTTGTAGTTAAAATTAAATAAGATACTGTACTTAAAGGGTCCAGCAAAGTGCTTCCTAGGAGAAGGAAAGCTAGCCAGAAAATGATGATTCGGAAAAACAGAACTCGGATTCACGGGGCTCGCCTCTTTCTCTCTGAACCAGGGGAGACAGAGATCCTGGAGGCCACTCTCATCGTGACGAGGATGACATGGGCTCTCGGAGACGCACGCTGACCGGGAACGCGGCAGAGAGAAGGCTGGTGGCAGTTCCCTGAGGACAGGCCCGTCGGGGCCCGGGCTTCCATGGACTGCCACACCTGACAGCAGGCGTGAATGACTCCTTGTTTGGAATTCCCCAAGATGGCGCAGAGCACAGTTCTGAGTTGCAATTTGGTCTGACTGTCTAAGAACCATAAAGAGACAGGCCTAACCTACACGTGCCGTGTAGCCGAGTAGATGTGAAAAGGAACCACACAGAACAAATACGACATATTTAAAAATACACCATGATGTTAAAAGTCAATGGGGGACAGGCATTGAGGAGGGCACTTGTTGGGATGAGCACTGGGTGTTGTCTGTAAGCGAGGAGTCTTGGGAGTCTGCCCCCAAAGCCAAGGGCACACTGTACACACTGTATGTGAGCCAACTTGACACTGATCTATTTTTTATTTTTTCAGTTTTCTTTTTGTAATTTTTTAAATAGTTTATTGTCAAATTGGTTTCCATATAACACCAGTGCTTCTCCCCCCAAGTGCCCCCCCTCCATGACCGTCACCCCCCTTTCCTCCCTCCCCCTCCCCCTTCAGCCCTCGGTTCGTTTTCCATATTCAATAGTCTCTCATGATTTGTGTCCCTCTCTCTCCTCAACTCTCTTTCCCCCTTCCCCTCCCCCGGTCCTCTGTCAGGTTTGTCCTGTTAGACCTATGAGTGCAAACATATGGCATCTGTCCTTTCTTAAAAAGTCAATGAATAGGTTTGAGAGAAGGTTAGACACAGTTTAGAAAAAGATTAGTGAAAAACAAAACTCCTTAGGAATGAGGCACTACTCAGAATGCAACAGGGAACAAAGAGATGGGAACCGTGAGAGAAGAGCAGAGGGACCAGCACTCAGGGCTGGAGTATGCGTCTAACCGGAGGCCAGGACCCGACACGCAGGGAGCGATCTGAGGCCGTGACGCATGAGAGTATTTCAGAGCAGAGGACGGACACACATGCACACATTCAAAACTCCCAGAGACTCCCGAGCAGAAAAGCTTTAAAAATTTAAGAGAAATCTATGCTTAGATGTGCCATAATAATGAAACGCACCACATCTGAGACAAATTCTTCCCGGTGGTCGCACGGAACATTAACCCACCACGAGAACGGGGTCTGCGCGAAGCAGTGCGGGGAAAACTCATTGGTCCTGCAACAAGTAACTTAGAAAGAAAACGGGGGAAAAGGAGAGAAACACAGGAATCAAAGGACTCTGACAAACACAAAAGCCACTAGCAGTGTGTGCGTCTTGTTCAAGCTGAAAAAAGAATTTATGGGACAAGTTGAGATGTGAATGCAGACTAGATAACTGATAACATCAACAACTTACTGTCAGTTTTTAGGGGCAATACTAGTATTACAGTTATGTTTCTTTTAGGAGAAATCCCTTATCTTCTAGGTCTGTACACTGAAATATTTATCTATGAAATAACGTGATGTGTTTGATTTGCTCCAAAATAAAACAGATGGGTGGGGAGTGGGTAGAAGTACAGCTGAAACAAAACTGGCCACGAACTGGTCATTATCAAAGTTGAAGCATGAAGGGCGCCTGCTAAGGTCATGATCTCAAGTTCATGGGTTCAAGCCCCACGTCGGGCTCTGGCACAGAACCTGCTTGGGATTCTCTGTCTCCCTCTCTCTCTGCCCCTCCCCTTCTTGTAAGCTCTCTCTTTCTCTCTCACTCTCTCTAAAAAATAAAGAAACAGACATTTTTAAAAAGTTGAATCATGAACAAACAGGAATTCTTATACTATTTCTCCACTCTTTCATATAAATAGTTGTACATAAAACCCAGATTTCTTATAAAGTAGTAAAAAAAAACTGGACTTATGACTGGCTTCTCAGATGTTGCAAAAAGACCCGTGGAAAGCAGAGCCCAGTGACACCTTCTAGGACCAGGGCCAGTGCACGTCAGCGCGCCTCCATTTTGCCCCCGGCAACCCCTCAATAATGGGAATTCTAAATAATATATTTCAGGGGAAAAGGAAATGGTCCTAGATGGGACATCAGAATTTAAATGAATAAAATACACAGAAAGTTGTAAAGATGTGCATAAATGAAAATGGGTTCTATAAACATAATGGAAAGAGGATTTTTTAAATGTTTAAAAAATATTATAATGTGAAATTTTAGTTTTTTTAAATAGCTATATATATATATTTTTTTAAATTTGAGAATGGCTGACACACAATGTTACATTAGTTTTGGGTATACAACATGAAAGGAGGATATTTTTCAAATGAGGACACCCAGTAATGACATTAAAGTCATATTCTAAAGTTTTTTAATGTTTATCTCAGAGCGAGAGAGGGGGACAGAGGAGCCAATGCAGGCTTCATGCTGATAGCAGTGAGCCCGACAGGGGGCTCGAACTCATGAACCACGAGATCACGACCTGGGCCAGTCAGACATTCAACCACCTAAGCCACCCAGGTGCCCCCATTTAAAATATTCTAAGGTGTGTGATGATCTGGAATGAGTGTGAAGACATTAATTAAATTTAGATTTGATACACTGATAGTATATGTTACAATTCCCAAGTAAAAAGTAAAAGAAAGTGAAACAGTATAGAGCTTCCACACAACTGACAGAGAGGTTGGCATGAGTTAACACGTAATCATCAATCCAAAAGAAACTAAGGGGGAGGTGAAAACCACACAGAACAGGCAGAACAAATGGAAAGCATAAAATCAGATGATATATATAAAACAAGATATGTCAATAAGTCCAATAAATGTAAATGGCCTAAATGCTGCAGCTGACATTAAAGATTGACAGGTTGGTTTTTGAGAGAAACATGATACATAACTTTTTAGAAGGGTATTTTTAATAAAAATTGGAAAATATTATATTTAAAATATTGAGGGGCCTGCCTGGCTCAGCCATAAGAGCGTGCGACACTTGATCTTGGGATTGTGAGTTCAAGCTCTATGTTGTGTGTGGAGATTACTTAAAATTTTTTAAAAAGTTAAAAATGTTTTATATGTGTGTGTATACCCAAGAGAATTGAAAGCAGAGACTCAAACACATTACTTTCACACCAGTATTCATAGTATCATTATTCACGACAGCCAAAAGATGAACACTCAAGTGTCCATCAACAAATCAGTGGATAGACAAAATGTGCCACGTGCAAATAACGGAGTTTAATTAAACCACAAAACGAAATGAAATTCTGATACATGCTACGACATGGCTGAACCTTGAAAACGTTACTTGAAGTTAAAGAAGCCAGGCACCAAGAAACAAATACTGAGTGACCCTACTGATATGAGGTCCCTAGAAGAGTTAAAAGGGGGAACTCCCTCTGGAGCAGGTGGGGGACTGTTTAATGGGTACACAGTTACTCTTTGGAATGATAAGAAGTTCTGGAGGTGCACAGTGGTGGAGGTTGCATAGTGATATGAACGTCCTAATGCCACTGAACTGCACACTTAGAATGGTTAAAATAGTAAATTTTGTTACACATTTTATTGCAATAAAAATGTGTGCACATGACACTATATATGCAGACACAGTGTCCAGCAAATAGTTGTCACTATTAATTGTAAACAAAAAACTAAAGGCAAGCAGCATTTCTAGACTTAAATGGGTTCACTTCAGATTGATAAAATACATGCTCAATACAACAGGAAGATATAATGATTTTAAATATACAAGAACCTTATAACATAATCTCAAAATACATGAAATAAAAATTCACAGAACTGGGGCACCTGGATGGCTAGGTCAGGTAAGCATCTGATTCTTGATTTTGGCTCAGGTCATGATCTCACAGTTCTGAGTTTGAGCCCCACGTTGGACTCTGTGCTAACAGCATGGATCCTCCTTGGGATACTGTCTCCCTCTCTCTCTGCTTCTTCCCCTTTCTTTCTCTCTCTCAAAAATAAATAAGTTTAAAAAAAAACCTAAAAGATACAACAATCCAAACCCTTTGGGATGCAGCAAAGGCATTCCTAAGAGCAAAGCACATTGCAATCCAGGCCTATTTCAAGAAACTAGAAAAGCACAAATACAAAATCTAACAGTGCACCTAAAGGAACTAGAAGCAGAGCCGCAAGAGCACCCCAAAGCCAGCAGGAGAGAAATAACCAATTATTATAACCAACCCCTCAGAAATACAAGCAGTTATCAGGGAATGCTATGAAAAATTATATGCCAACAAATTGGACAACTTAGAAGAAATAGACAAACTCCTAATCACACATGCACTACCAAAATTCAAACAGGAAGAGATAGAAAATCTGAACAGACCCATAACTAGTGAAGAAATTGAATCAGTTATCAAAAATATCCCAACAAATAAGAGCCCTGGGCCAGATGACTTCCCTAGGGAGTTCTACCAGACATCTAAATCAGAGTTAATACCCATGTTCTCAAGCTATCCCAAAAAATAGAAAAGGAAAGGAAAACTTCTGGACTCATTCTACAAAGCCAGCATCACTGTGATTCCCAAACCAGTCAGAGACCCAACAAAAAAAGAGAACTACAGCCCAATATCCTTGATGAATACAGATGCAAAAATCCTCAATAAGATACTTGCAAATAGAATTCAATAGCACATAAAAAGAATTATCCACCATGATCAAGTGGGATTCATTCCTGGGTTACAGGGCTAGTTCAATATTTGCAAATAAATCAATGTGATACATCACATTACCAAAAGAAAAGATTAAAACCATACGATCCTGTCGACAGATGCAGAAAAAGCATTTGACGAAATACAGCACCCTTTCTTAATAAAGACCCTCTAGAAAGTCAGGATAGAAGGAACTTACTTAAACATCATAAAAGCAATTTATGAAAAGTCCACAGCTACTATCATCCTCAATGGGGAAAAACTGAGAGCTTTCCCCCTGAGATCAGGAACATGACAGGGATGTCCACTCTCACCACTGTTGTTTCACATAGCGCTGGAAGTCCTAGCATCAGCAATCAGACAACAAAAGGAAATAAAAGGCATCAGAAGTGGCAAAGATGAAGTCGAACTTTCACTTTTCACAGATGACATGATACTCTACATGGAAAACCCAACAGACTCCACCAGAAGCCTACTAGAACTGATCCATGAATTCAGCAAAATCTCAGAGTACAAAATCAAC
>NC_043716.1:1672302-1728741 GCF_006229205.1 Suricata suricatta
ATGAAAAACAAAAACTGGAAGAACTACCCAGAGAAGCAGACAAGTCCACAGTCATATTGGGGATATTTTAACACACCTCTCTTGGTCATTGATAGAACAGACGAAAAATTCATTAAAAATATAGAAAATAAAAGAATACAGGTTTGAACAACACAGATGGCCAAGCAGGTACCTGGAGACAGCACACGCAACACCGCACACCCTCTTCTCAAGAACACTCAGGACCTTTACAGACGTGGCCCAGACTGGGCAATACATCCAGTCTCAGCAGAAGACTGCTCTCGGGCAGGACATATGACCGCTACTCTGAGCAGTCAAGCCAGACACCCCTAGCAGCGGCCTGCGAACCAAGACGGCGTGGTACCGGCGTGGGGAGTGACGGCCAGAGCCACTGGGCTGGAATGCAGAGCCAGGAACACAGCCAGGCACATCCGCCTCGTGTGGCAGAGGCGATGACGTAGGGGTGATGACGCAGTGGGGAGGGACCAACTGCTTAATACACGGTGCTGCCACAGGCGTCCTTCTGGGAAAGCTGTGTCTTCACTCTTGTACCTAAATCAGTTTCAAGTAGCCTAAAGGTCTAAATGTAGAAGACAATAACAGGGGCGCCTGCGTGGCTCAGCAGGTTAAACCTCCGGCTCCGGCTCAACTCATGATCTCATGTTTGTGGGTTCGAGCCCTGCGTCGGGCCCCATGCTGACAGCTCGGAGCCTGGAGCTGCTTCCGATTCTGTCTCTCCCTCTCTCTCTGCCCCTCCTCTGCTCACTCTCTCTCTCTCAAAAGTAAATAAACATTTTTTAAAAAGATAATACCATAAACCTTTCAAAAGAAAATACAGGAGAATACTTTCAAGGCCCTGGGATAAGGTTTCTTAAATAAGATACAAATAGTACTATCCCTAAATAAAGAGATTGATAAAGTGGCCCTCACGGAAATTAAGAACTTCTCTTCATCAGACAATACCATACAATTGTTGAAATGGGTGATTGGACTGGATATATATAAATACATATAA
Source organism: Suricata suricatta (assembly GCF_006229205.1). Taxonomy (NCBI): domain Eukaryota; kingdom Metazoa; phylum Chordata; class Mammalia; order Carnivora; family Herpestidae; genus Suricata; species Suricata suricatta. The sequence goes on from NC_043716.1 coordinate 1,673,318, forward strand.
AATATATTTATATCTTTTTGTGTATGCTTGAAATGACAATTAAACAGCTTTCTTATGCAAGACTCATGAAGAAAATGAAAAAAGAATGAGGTAGGACAGGATTCCTGCAGCACATATACCCCCCCCTTGGCTGTTGTACTTTTGACACAATTGCACGTCAACAGCTTTCAAAAGCATACCTAACCACCCACCAACCCAGTTCAGACGCATTTTCCGTTCAGATGCCTGTTTGATACCTTAAGGCCTTAGAAGTTTCCAGAAATGACAGTTGTCCTAGATATTTGCAGGAACATCAGCTGTCGGGCTCAGAATGGGGCAGTGTCTCGCCTACGTATCACCCACCACTAAAAACTCAAGCTGGTGACTGCGGAGTGTCTCCGGCCATGTGGAAGATGATCCTGATCCAGAATTTCTGCAAACACGGAGGGGGAATACTTGAGACAGAGGGAGAGAGAGCGAGCAGGGGAGAGAGGCAGAGTGGGAAGGAGGGAGAGAATCTTAAGCTGGCTCCATGCTCAGTGTGGAGCCCAACACGGGGTTCAATCCCACGACTGTGAAATCATGGCTTGAGCTGAAATCAAAAGTCGGACGCTTAGCCGACTGAGCCACCCAGGCGCTCTGAGAGGGGAAACACTTAAAAGAGAAAGCCTGACCCACACAGTTGATAGACAAATCCGTGTCCTTAGCGGGCAGCATTAGGCACACGGAGAAGGGATCTCAGGTCTGAGTTCTCTTCTTCTGGACCAGTTAGCTCGGATTTCCTTGGTGTGGCAGCAAGATGTCATTAGAGTTATTTCAAGAAGTACATGTTCTACGAGACATTCACTCAGGATGAAAGCTGGGAGGAAGTAAAGGTCAAGGAACAATGAATCCAGGGATCTCGGCCGGCAACCACGCCAGCACCTTGCAAACCTGCGCAGCCTCCGCGCTGCACGGCCCACGTGGTGTTCACCCAATCTGTCTAGCGGACGGAGGAGAGCCCCGGAGGCAAACACGCTTCTTCCACACGCGATCTCTGCTCGGTGTGCGTGGGAAGGACAATTCTAACTCTGACGGGATACTTCCCTCCACACCCATAAGCTGGTAACAACATTAGATACGCCCTTCTAGGAGGGCCTCATGAATAAGTCACAGTAAAATGTCAACATGCCTCACTCCATCTATATCCTTCTCTCCAGGCTGCGGTATGACCGATCTTATTCTCCTTGCATACAGCACCCTGTGCGAATACGCCCTGGAGAGAGCAATAATTAGACCACAACTATACACAGGCTCTGGCGGGGAGAAGCTGGTTGCAGTCACAAGTCCGTTGCAATGACCCATGGAAGGTCACCGAAACAGTTGAACATCTGGGAAAGTGTCTTTGGATTCTTCCAGACACTTGGCAGCAGACTGTACTGGATCAGAGGGAAAGCAGCAGAGGGTTCGTCTGTGTCCTTCCTTGAGACGCCTGTTTTCTAGCCGGGCGCTTCCGTGACAACTGCGTGTTTGGTGACTAGTCCAGCCCAGCACCACCTGATGAGCCCTGTCATTTTACTTATTTATCTTTTGCTCTTCTCATTTCCAATGGTTCACTTTATTTCCAATGGTTCCTGTCTTCATTCATGTAGTTTTATTTTATTTTAGCCTTGGGTCCTGTTTAATCTTTCCCTTGCGATTTCTTGCGCCTTTTTACTCATTTTCTGAGGCGTCGAACCCACGACTCAGCTATTTTAATATCCCTATGGATCCTTCCACCTCTGTTAATACATCCTCCCAAACCCCTAAGACTATGTGATGAAGCAGTAAAACGCTGAAACGTGCCTCCGGGACTTACAGTGACACAAGTCATCTGTGAAACGTAAACACACCCGTACGAGCCAGCAAGCTGTCCTCTGTGTCGCTGGACACTTGCTCCTTCGTGGGCCCGGGTGATAGTGGGGAATCGCCCTCCACAACTGAGCCGCTTCCCCTTTTTATGATTCCAGCGCCATTATTAAAGTATATTATGAACTACATCACATAAACAGAAGAGTTTATTTTGTATAAATCTCACAAGAGAAATTTCTTATTACTCTCCTGGATCTCATACTGAATAGCTTTTTTTTGTTAATTTATGTTTATTTATTTTTGAGAGAGACAGAGACAGACTGCAAGTGGGGGAGGAGCAGAAGGAGAGAAAGAGAGGGGACACAGAATCGGAAGCAGGCTCCCGGCTCTGAGCTGCAAGCACAGAGCGCTATGCGGAGCTCGAACTCAGACCACGAGATCATGACCTGAGCTGAAGTTGGACACTTATCTAACTGAACCACCCAGGCATGCCAAAAAAAATTTTTTTTTACTGTTTATATAGTCTGAGGAGAGAGAGCAGCTGTGAGCAGGGGAGGGGCAGAGAGAGAGGGAGGGAGAGAATCCCAAGCAGGCTCCTCGCTGTCAGCACAGAGCCCTACTGAGGGCTCAAACTCACGGACCAGGAGATCATGACCCGAGCTGAAGTCAGATGCCCAAACGACTGAGTCACACAAGTGTCCCCAATTTTTTTTTTTTAAGATTTGGGGAGCCAGACAGAGAAAGACAAATACTGCCTAGTATCTCTTTATATGTGAAATCGAAAAAAAATTTTTTTAAGTTGAGCTTACAGAAACAGAAGAGACTGTTGGCCGGGGGCTGGGACAAGAGAGGACAGGCAGGAAACAGGTGCGCACTCTCGGTTCCGAGTGAGGGCTGAAGCTTTAATGGGTGACGTGGTGACTAGAGTTGACATTGCATTGTGTCATTGAAATCTGCTAAGAGAATAGAACTTGTGTTTGTACCAAAAATGAGTGAATAAACAAATAAAGGTAAGTACGGGCGGTGATAGATGTGTTCATGAACCGGACTGTAGGAAATCTTTCACAGTGTATGTATATAAAATCATCACGATGAGCTTTAAACATACCACAATTATGGGGTGCCTGGGGGCTCAGTTGCTTAGGGTCTGACTCTCGGTTTTGGCTCAGGTCATGATCTCATGGTTTGGTGAGTCTGAGCCCTGCATCAGGCTCTGCACTGGTGGCGTGGAGCCTGCTTGGGATCCTCTCTCCCTCTCTCTCTGCCCCTCCTCCACTCGCACTATCTCTGTCTCTCTCAAATAAACTTTGAAAAATTTAAATATATCACAATTTTATTTGTTTGTTAATTACACCTCAGTAAAACTGGGGAAAAAGATCCAGGGACCAGCTGGTTTTACAGGGGTTCAGCTGCTCCCATACTTTCTGATGGATCTTGTCGTGCACAACGCGCTGGCCATTCTCTTTCATTTGTCTCCTACATGTGGCGCACTTCATGCCCAATCCACATCCATTTTAGGAAATGTAGGTAATTTGGATACACAAAACCAGAAGAAATACTGTGAAATTCATCCCAAAGTCTCCCATCTGGAGATGGTACCTTTGCGTTCACAGGAAGGAGGGTACCGTGCTCCCCCCTCCTTCGAAAGGAACCACCCCTCCTGGGGCCCCTCCTGCTCGTGCCGCCGAGCTGATCCCACGCAACCCCCTGCCACGCGTCACTCACATTAGACCAAGGACGGGCGCCGTGTCCGCGTTCGTCAGGGCTCAGTCAGGAAAACAGACACCACCCACGGCTCTTCACTCCAAGTAAAGAAAACTTGGTCACGCAGGAAATGGAAAGCTGAGAGGCCGACCCCAGGATGGTGAGGTCAGGAGCAGCCAGAAGAGACGCCTCACTAGGGCCAAAGGGGCAGCACGAGAGGGGCGTTTCGCCGGAGCCCGGAGGTTGGGGCCAGTCGGGGCCAGAACCGAGGAGGGGAATCTCCAGGGAGCTGGAGCCGTGAGGGAGGGTCTGCTTGGAGGGCGCAGGAGGCCCAGAAGTAGCCCCAAAGACCTCACGGGAACAGAGACATCAGAGAAACATGCCAGCCCTTCCCCTCTCCTGCTCTCCCACCCCCCCCCCTTTGCCTTCTCCTGGCCAGACTCACCCGGGGGTCTCAGGGCGAAGGAAACCGGCACAGGACCGGGGGGAGGGGGACGGGGAGGGGAGATCGACCAAGGGGCGTGAGCACAGACGGGCGATGATCCAGCAACTGTCCAGAGTAGCCAGTCGGCTGGCCGGCCACACCGCCTCACCTGCTCCTACCACAAAGGGTTAAGCTGAATCTAGTCCTGAGGGAATAATTAGGCGAATCCACAGCTGAAAGACCTTCTGCAAACAACTGGCCTAGACTTTCCAAAAAGTCAAAGTCATAAAAGGTGAAAGACAGCCAGGGAGCCTGTCTAGATAAAAGTACCTCAGGGTGACATGGCAACTGATTTCTACGTGTGATCGCAGCTTCAGTAAGGGAGCAAAAAATCATATGTAAAAGGCATTATTGGGGCAACTGTGGAAACAGGAATGTGGGTAGTACATTAGGTTATCATATTTAATTGTTACATCGCATGAGTATGATCATGTGATTGTGGTTCTGTAAGAGAATGCCTAGTTCTAAGGACATTTACGCTAACACAGTCACAGGTAAGATGTCAGGGTGTCTTCACCTGACTGCGTGCATATACTCATAGAAAGAGAAAGTGGGATCAAGCAAATGCGGCAAATGTTAAAATTGGTTAAACCAGGTGGATAGCCATTCAGTGTGTTATTCTTGCCACGGTTATGAAGACTTAACGTTTTTCTTTCTTTTCTTTTTAAATGTGTATTTATTTTTGAGAGAGAGACAGACAGACAGACAGACAGACAGATAGCACGAGCAGGGGAGCGGCAGAGAGAGAGGGAGACACAGAATGTGAAGCAGGCTCCAGGCTCTGAGCTGTCAGCACAGAGCCCGATCCCAGGCTTGAGCCCACGAACCATGAGATCATGACCTGAGCCGAAGTCGGACGCACAACTAACTGAGCCACTCAGGTGCCCCAAGATTTAAGATTTTTCAAACTAAAAACTTGAGAAAAAAACAGGTTGGCCTCTGACCTTTGACCACTGACATGGAACAAAAAAATGAACTGAACCAACCAGTTCTTAAGAATTTGAACCCAAAAACACAAAAAGAATTTGCTAGTTGGCAGCAAAATTGGAAGTGACAGAAAATCATGACTGAAGTTAATAATAAATTAAACTTATAAGCAATCTAAAATTATGTGGTAGGAGAAAAGATACGGCAAATTGTTTGCAAAAACAGCTGCCAAGTATTCTTCCCATCTTTGTCAGAACATGCCTTTCTCCTATCAAGAGGGGAAATCTGTTTCTCCTCCTCACCCTATGGACTTACTTTGAACAAAATGCAGTGGCAGTGACATGGAGACCTAGCGCTTAAGGGGCCTGACAGCTCCTGATCTGCCTCTCTCGGAGCCCCAAGCCACTGCGTACAGAAGCCTTGCCGCAAAGATGGGCCTGGCCACCCCCTAGCTCCTCAAGACACCTCAGGCAAGGAGCCAGAAATGTGAGGGAAGCCATCCACATCCTCCAGCCCCAGTCAAGCTGGTCCATCTACACTTCATGGAGCAGAGGTGAGCCATCCCCGCCCATCCCTTCCCAAATTACGGCATCGCCAGCCCATAAATAAATGGCGCTTGTTATTTCAAACCTATGAATTTGGGGGAGGTTTACTATATAGCCAATAGGAAACAGAGCAGACAGAGACACAGAGATGCCTCTAGAGAGAATTGAAACCTGCCTGAGTTTTATCGCTCCAGTCCATTCTACCTGTTGGCTCAAAACAATCCCTTTTCTTTCTTGAGTTAAATTGAACAAGTCTACTTGCAACAAAGATAGCCAGATGCAAATGTTCTTCCCGGTCCTTTCTCTTCACAGGTGTTTTCAGTGTCCAGTGATTCTGGATGAACATCTCTTATTTCTGCTTTCTACATTCATCTTCCTTTTAATGAGTCATAGCACCTGATTTTTAAGTGGTTTGTTGTGAAATGTGTCACGCAAATAGAAGAGGAAATAAAATCGGCTCTGCTGTTGAAATAGAATAACTGGGTAGACAATCATCGGGCCAGTTGGAGATATAAAGAATGGCCGGTCCTTCCAGAGCTTCTATTTACTCCTCCTCAAATGCAGTCTCTTCTCTACCCCAGCAGGGACTCCTACTGTGATGACTTTTGTGTTGATCATTCCCATTTTCCCTTTTTAGCTTTCCACCTACATATGCATCCATAATATTACCAAGTTTTGAAAATCCGAGCAGCAAGCTGCAGTCTAGGACTAGAAGGAGAGGCTAATGCGGCCAGTGTTGGAGGAAGGCTAAGCTGAGCACTCTCTAGGCCACTGTCTGGCTTCAGCTTCCCTGAGCATTTACAAAAGGCTTTGGTGAGAAAATCACTGAGTAAGGGCTGAGTAACACTGGGCATCAGGCTCAGCACAGCTGAGACGTGTGGCAGCACCATGGCACGGACCAGGTTCTAGGTATCGGGCCAGAGGGACAGGCTGTTCTGTATGTTCTGATCACCATGACTTCCCCTCCAACATTTCTAGATAGTTTGTGCAGCGCATCAGGCAGCGGGACATGCAGGAATGAGTAGGAACGTCAACAACGTGTGGGCAAAATAAGGTAAAACCCTGGGCCAGACCCTCTGGGCATTTCAGCCTTGGATTAAGGTTAGCGTGCAGGTAACAGGTAATAACGGCGGCCGTCACTGTGCCTCGATCTGATCGGTTTCTTTCTGCATCTAGTGCGTGGCTGTCCCCTGGACCCCCCCCCCCCGCCCCTGGCCCCGGGGTCGGGTTCCTGTCTGAGCAGTCCCACGCCTTCCTCTTTGTTGGCTTGTCTGGTTCAAGAAGCACAGCCTCCAGAAGCTTCTCCAGAAGGGATGCATGGGAGGGAAATACTATGAAATTTTGCATGTCTGAAGATGTCTTTATTTACCCTCATACTTGATTGATAACTTAGCTGGGTGAAGAATTCTAGGGCAGAAGTCACTCTCCAGAATGTTGAAGGCAGTGCTCTAGGGTCCTCTTGCCCCGGGACTGTTTGTTGAAACAGGCAGAGCCACATCCGACTGTTCACCTTTGTGTATGATCTTTATGTGTCTCTCCCTCCTCTCTCTCTCTGATTTTAAGATCTCTTTGTCCAATGTTTCAAAAATTAATGATGATATATCTTAATGGGTTTCTTTTCTTCCTTTTTTTTCTGGGCATTTGAAAGACCCTGTCAATTGAGAATATTGAGTCCTTCAGTTCTGGTAAATGTTTCTTTATCGTTTTACTGATGACCGCTTCCCCTAAACGTTCTCTGTTCTCTCTTTCTAGAACTCGATTATTCAGATATTGAACCTCCCAGCCTTATCTTCTCTCTGTTTTCGATCCCTTTGTCTTCTTCAGGAATCTCCTCAAACTGATCTTCCAACTCTTATAGTACATTTTCTGGTCTACGCTCCTGCTTTAACCTTGAAGGACTCTTTTTTAATTCTCCTGAACGTATGGCCACATCATCCCTCTTCTTATAACAAGAGTGCAACATATTCTTTTGCCTTTATGAGAATATTTGTGATAGATTTATAGAGGCTTCATATCCCTGTATGCTGTGGGGTTCTTTGGTTTTGTTTTCGTTCACTTTTGTTTTGTCTCCAAAGTCAGAAGGGGCATCTGATTCTTCTCTGGGCAACCGCCTCCTCCCGCATTCTCAATCCACATGAATGAGTTCACCATTTGCTAATTCTTTTGTTTTGTATAAAATAGTTAACCTGCCTGAATCTTGGTTTCTTCATCCATAAAATGAGAATAGAATCTATTTCAGTAGGGTTGTCAAGAGAAGTAACTGAAATAAAACCAAAAACATGGACAATGTGTCTTTTTCAGATGTGGGAGAATAAGCTGCCCAGGGTCACACATCTATCATAGAACTCGAACTCAGATTCCTAATGTGACATGTACTTAATACTCAATGACTTTTAGCTGCTATCATTGTTACACAGTTCAGGTGAGACTCACACCATCTCTCAGCTAAAGAGAAGAGTACATGACCCAGGCCAGGCCAAAGAGACTCAGCACTGGGATTTTGGCTGGAATGATTTCGGAAGGAAAGACTCTTTTTTTTGTTATTGCTGTTGCTAGGTTATTAAGTTAGTCAAACATAATCCCCGAGCTGCTGGTAGGCCCTCTGTGATGGTTCGTTTTATATGTCACCTTGACTGTGCCACAGGATGTGCTGGTGAAACATAATTTCTGGGTGTGTCTGTGAGGGTGTTTCCAGAAGAGATCAGCCTTTGAATGGGTGGATTGAGAAAGCAGATGGCCCTCCCTAACGTGGATGGACCTCATCCAATCTGCGGAGGGCCTGGGTAGAACAAAAAAGTGGAAGAAGGCTGAATTCCCTCTCTGCCTGACTCCTTGGGCTGGTACAGTCATCTCCTGAGCTCAGCACTCCTGGTGTCAGCCCTGCAGACCTAGCCAGGAATCCACAGCATCAGCTCTCTGGCTCTGAGGCCTTTGAACTACACCCCTGGACCCTCCTGAGTCTCTCTGCCTCTATTTCCCTAGAATATGCTAATACATCTTGTTTAACAAAAAGTGGATCTGAAAATAAAACCAACACAAATGAAGTGGAACTAAGAGGTGGAAGCAATGTTGCTGGCGATGACCCTTGAGCGTCTGGACCCAGCTTGCCTGAAGGTTTCATCATGCTCTCTGACTTTCCAGGATTATGAATCAATACGTTCCCCTTTTTTCTCCCAAGCCACCTGTAGTTGAGTTTTTGCGACAGAAAGAATCCCTTGTAATAGAAAAAAAAAATTGAGAACATACTGTTTTAAACCTATGATTTTCCTTAACATATCATTATCGTATTTTCCTTTTATTATTCCTCAGCATAATTTTATGTCTGATATTATAATTTCTCCTATCAAGCCCATATTAGTGGGTAGATAAGTTATCAATTTTTCAATACTATAATCAACAATGAAATGAATATCTTCATAGCCAGATTTCTTAATATTCTGTGTGAGACGTTAAGACTTTTGCCACATAAAGTAAAAGTGAAAGGTGATGCCAATTAAGTCCCACATCAGAAACATAGCAGAACGCCTAGTCCCTCCACCGCTGCTTGCGATGGCTAGTATCTTTCTTAAAATCTTTGCCAAGTTCATCACATACACAAAAAAGTGTGTTTACTCTGTATTTCTTTACTGAGTCATCTGCTATGTGGAGACTTTTCAGGCTTGTGCTGGATTCTGTTTGTTAACATTCTACTCAGGAATCCTGTATATTCTCAAGTTGGTTCTTCTGGTAACCCTACTCTCTCAGGTTTATCAGGCGCTACTCTAACTTTGTAAAATAGACTGAGTTCGAGTTCTATGATTAGATGGTCATTTTAATCTTCTTAAGCCTAAAGAGGGCTACCCATTGGGAATGGAGCCAATGAAAAACCCCACAGAATCCGGAAAGGCTCAGCCTTCGGAGCGTCAAGAGATCATACAAACTGTGGGTGAGACGTGAGGCCGACATGCGGGGTGCTTGTAGGTGCGGTACCAAGGGATCGGGCCACCAAGTCCCTTCCTCCCCCCCCCCCCCCCCCCCCCCCCCCCCCCCCCCCCCGCCACAGGCTGCCAGCCTTCCCGCTGCAAGGCGAAAGACTGCTCTCTTGAAGAAGTGAGATGCTGTGGGCTTGGGGCTGCCAGGCAGGACGGAGGGAGAAGGGTGAGGTAGGGGCTTGAAGGGGCTCAGGACAAGTTTCCCCCAAATGTGTCACCTTGGCATGTGGACTATTTTGAGATGAAGCCAATGGAGACCCTGCAGGCTCAAGAGAAACTTAAGCACATCCCTTAACTACCTAGAAGAATCTAAATTGGGGGTCCTTCCCAGAATAAGAGTTATCACCAGAGATAAATTTTATCCAAATGACCCATTCAATGGCAGAGTAGATATCTAATTACCAAGCATCTGCGCTTCCTCTTACTGCCCCCACATTGCTTTCCTCTTCTTTGAGCCCCAGGCCCCTATCCCATTCCTTAGCTCAGGTTGGCATATATACCCCGTTTTACATGTCTGAACCTCTTGTATATGTGGGTTTCCATATGCAGAAAATTAAATTTGATTTTCTCCCATTAATCTGTCTTATGTCAATTTAATTCTCAGACCAGCTGGAAGAACCTTTGAAGGGCATGGGAAAATTTTTCCTCCCCAACAGCCTGAGAAGAGGGAGATCAAGTGACACTTTCCACTGAATGACAGGGACCCCAGTCCTTTCCCAACCTACCCCTATCTACAAGTCGTTCACACTTCCAAAGCAGACAGGGCACTTCTTATCTGCAGAATTAAACTATTCCATAGAAAAGGCCTCCTTGTTCTTTTTTATCCTTTTAATTTTTTTAATGTTTTATTTATTTTTGATAGAGAGAGAGACAGAGCATGAGAGGGGGAGGGGCAGAGAGAGAAGGAGACACAGAACTGGAAGCAGGCTCCAGGCTCTGAGCTAGCTGTCAGCACAGAGCCCGATGTGGGGCTCAAACCCACGAATGTGAGAACTGACCTGAGCCGAAGTCGGAGGCTTAACCGACTGAGCCACCCAGACGCCCCAAGGCCTCCTTGTTCTAATCAACACTGGGAGCTACATCTAAAGACAGAGCCCTTTCACCTTCCAGTTTCCCCAGGAAAGGCCAGCACATGTGGAAACCTCACCCACATATTGAGTTTCCAGTTGGCCTCGCGAGGCCCCGCCCCTGCGCGAAGACACAGCCAAGGAACACAAAACATTTGAAAGAACCATTAAAATGAAAGAGAACAAAATGACAAAAACAAATAAAAGATTTTTTTATACTTTAATTATATTTTATTACATATTACATTATACTCGATTATATAACATACCTTCACTAAAAATGTTTTAACTTATTCTTTTATTTTAACTTCACTATAATTTACATTGTTACACTATAACACAACAAAAAAGAAATAAAGGAGTACACTGAAATAATTGGGGGAGGAGGGAGTGCAGAATAAATCCTTCAAGACACCTTTCCCGACCAAGGTGAACTCCTGTGTCCCTCTTCTGATGTTTCCTTGAGAAGGAAGCTTAATTCCTGTAAGGCTCCAGGCGTCGGGGGCCATGGGGTGCCACACGTCATCGGCAATCACGGGAAGAACACATTGGGAATGCCCCACTTGCCCTCTCCGTCCCCTTTCTTCCTGGGGCCCAGCAGGCCTGCGGAGGGCACGCGGCTCCATCGCCGCCTCCAGCTTCCAGCCGCACAGAGAGCGGCGGCGAGGCCCGGGCTGGGCGTGTGCTCGCACTACTTTGGGTACGCCGCGTAACGAGCTAAGTCAGAGCATAAAGCCTTCGAACACACATCTTCTTTCGCTCACAGATTACGTGGATCTGGAATTGGGGTGGGGATACAGCAGAAAAGGCCTGTCTCTGCTCCATGACCTCCGGGACCTTAGGTAGGAAGGCCCCCCAACCAGAGACCCAGCCGCTGGAGGCTGGACCCGCACGCCGCTGCCTGCGCTCCCAAGTCCGGCATTGAGAGCCGTCTGCTGAGCCGTCTGCTGGAGTTACTGGCCGCAGGGCCTCCGCACGGCCTCTCCCTGCAGCCCGGGCGCAGACCGCTCACCCCGCAGCTCAGGGCTCGGCAAAGGGGGAAGCTGCAGCCTCTCCTCCGCCGCGGCCCCAGAACTCATACATCGTCTGCCCCCCACTCTGCTGGCTGCACGGGGAGTGTCAGACCCGCCCAGGCCCCACCTTCAACAGACCGAGGGCCAAAGGGTTTGTGGACACGTTCTGAACCCCAGGGCCCAGTCCTAACGCCCCTATGATCTGACGCGAGGGACAAGACGTTGAGGAATGAGGAGTAAAGCTGGGACTGGCAGCTCCAAGCCGTGCCGCCCAGGCCACCGCGGGCTGCAGCGGAAGGGACTCAACCATCTCCCAAGGCAAAGAACACAGGAGGGAGGCAAGGGGGGACAGCCTCTCCCAGCACCCCTCCCCCACCCTTCTGCTACTCTCTTCTGGGCCCTGAAGAGGTAGTCCCACAGCCAACCCGCACCCCCGTTTCCTCTCTCCCTGAGCTGGACCTGCCTCGGGACAAAAAGGGACAGACACATGGCAGGGCTCCTTTCCCAAATATTCTTCCCTCATCATCAGGCCACATCAGAGCCAAGAGATACTCAAATGATACCCGCGTGCGTGCTGACCTTCCCCAACTAGGAGACGTCTCGTTTTTCAACCCTCAGGTACCTTGTATTTTCTACTTTCTTGCAGATTGCCCTTGGGCTCAGAAGGAGCGAGCATGCTGACCCGTCCAAGGGACAGGAATGACAGACACCAGTGACGGCCCCCAGACTCCACGTGTGAACATCTATTCAAAACTGTTCTCTCACTGGAGACACTGCGGGCCAGGTCCGAGGGCAGCCCCCTCTTACCCTTGAATAGCACGATCACGCAGGAGTAAGCACAGGCACTCAGGATTTACAGTCAGAGAGAGTCCGTAGGGATCCTGCAAACGGCGAAGGTCCTCCTCGGCCGCCGCGTGTGCTTTCTACAAGGAGGGCGGGGCTTGGCGGTCACTGGTCACTGTGTCCCGTCTGTCACCTCCATCTTATCTCCAGGAGGGAACAAAGAATTTTATGACTAATGTCAGGCAGCCTTCAGGCTCATAAAAGAGGAGATGAAACCGTGTTCTCCGAGTCACGAGGTAGGGTTATTTTGAGTCCTGGTAAGAGAAACCCACGGAAGCCACCGTCCATTTGGAAGGGAAAGCTCACTGCCGGGGCCCTGGCGTTGCTCCTGGAGCCCGAGCGCAGAGATGCGGCTGAGCCTCCGAAACAGCCTCAGGAGAGGCTGGGACACAGGGAGTCTGTTTACCTCATCAGTCTGAGCTGACGTCTCTCAGCCTTCCTTCCAAATTCCCGAAAGTGACTGGCGAGACCTCAGCCAGTGTTGTCTCTGGAGCAATCAGCTGCGCCCCGGAACAGGGTGGGACCCTGGCGCCTCGCCTGGCCCACCCGTGGACAGAGAGGGGGAGACTCCCAGAAACCCCGGGAGGGGAACAAGCCAGGAGAGGAGCGATTCAGTCCGCCAGCCTCACAAAAATAAACCTTAGAGAAGGAAAAATAAAAAAGTGGGGGGGGGGGAACGGGCAGACTCCTCGCTTTGGCCACATACTCCAGACCCTCGCCCCAGGGTGGGTGGCGCGGGGCCATGTCCTAGGACCACCAAGCATCCAGACCATTTCTCTATCCGGCAACCGGCACAACAGTGCCCCTGGGATCCTGTCTGAGGTCGGCTACTCCAAACGCCACCAACCTTGCCGAGGCCGGTCTTTCCTCATGCCTTCCAGTACCGTCTGTGAGGGCAGCGGACACTCATCTAGCAGGGTGCAGGCCTGGGGGCCACCACCTGGAATACGTCCCTGAGGACGGACCCGGCCACAAGAATCCTGGATGATTCAGATCAAGTGGCTCTGGAGGGGGAAATGAGGGGCGCCATGGCGGCTCAGTCAGTGAAGCGTCCGATTTGGGCTCAGGTCATGATCTCACGGTTCATGAGTTCAAGCCCCACATCAGGCTCGCTGCTGTCAGCAAGGAGCTCTGTCCTCCTCTCTCTCTGTCCGCCCCTCGCTCACACTCTCTCAAAAATAAATATTTTTTTAAAAAAAGGTCAAGTGTACTCTATGATCAAATGCCCATTTTTTCATCCAATTCAAAGCTCTTTCCCTTTTCCCCAACTTAGACTCAGAAACCCAGCAAAGGGGAGAGTGCAGGGGGTGGCCCGTGCCTTTATACGGTCTCTCCCAGGTCTCTCCCAGGTCTCCCCTGCCCTCTCCCCAGAATCGGATGAGCCAGAGGATGATGGGAAAAGAGCAAGGCTCAGGCAGGCACCACTCTGTGTGACCCCCAATCTCCAGACAGCAGAGCTCGAGGTGTCCCCAGAAACTTTCCACCGTGCTTCCCCCACACCCCGGGACCAGCCCAGGGCCTGCCCATTTCTGCTTCTCAGGCAGAGTGTGGCAGGGAAGGGAAGGAGAGGCTGGCCCCTCCTTTGGGAGAAGCACCCTGAGTCTTTACAAATGACACTTTCAATAGCACCTACACTTAGCTACACAGGGCCACCAAATCCTCAAAGAAATGACTGCACAGTCTCCTCCTGGTTGATCCTTTCCTTCTGTTCAATGTATATCAGAACAGAGTAACTAAAATTGACGTGTGCAAAGAAATGACAGGACTAGAAGACAGCCACTTTGTAATCCCTAACGAAGTTGCCGCTCTAGCTGGTGGCCATGAACTGCTAGGAAAGTCACCAGGTGAGGGGCCGACGGGGCGCGCTCCGAGGGAGGGCTCCAGCTGATATGTGGACCCGGTGATGAATTTCAGCACCACTGGGAGTGATTCGACTGAACACTGCGTTCCTTCCGATGTGAGGCGAGAGGAAAACCACAGACTGTCTGTATTCTCATCAAGAGAGAAACGAAGAGAATTGGGCCGGCATCTAATCAAGCCTCTGGATCTCCTACCGGCTTACAGAAAGCAGGGGAAAGAGAGAAGCATGCTAATCCACGTTGCGAGAGCACCAGGTGTCAAATCCAGCGGCGGGATGTTCTACAGAACAAGTGACTCAATTTCCAACAAATATAACGGCACGAAAGGTGTGACTTAAAGGGGATAGTGCCACAGGGTTTTTGGTGGGGTGGGGTGGAGGCCGGGGTGAATAAATTGTTGTGTCCTGATTGTGGGAGGCGTTACATGAATCTACACAAAGGTTAACAGAATTGGAGGGGCGCTTGGGTGGCTCAGTCAGTTGAGTGTCCAACTCTTGATTTCAGCTCAGATCATGATCCCAGGGTCAGGATCAAGCCTCACATCAGGCTCCACGCTGACAGAGTTGAGCCTGCTTGGGATACTCTCTCTCCCTCAATCTCTTCCCCTCCCCTGCTCACACTCTCTCTAAATAAATAAATAGTTCAAAAAATGATTAGAAGAGAAGAGAACTGTACACCAAAAAGTGAGTTTTACCATATGACAGTTTAAAAATACCAAAGTTTCTGGGGGCATGAAAGGTTGCAAGGGTCAGCGGAGAACAGCTAGAGGTGAGGCGTGACAGGTCAACCAAACACCAGGGCGGCCCTTGTCTGAACCTGGACTCAGAGACAACGGCCTTTACAAAGACATTTTTAAAACGTGGGGGGAAATGTGCTGCGCACTGACTACTAGAGGTCAGATAATCAGTTTCTCTGCTATCAGATATCAGCCGGATCGGCAGGATGTGATAAACGGCAGGGAGATAACAATATGGTAGCTGTTTTCTACAGTCTTCATCAGTAAGAGAGGCACCGGAAAATACAAGCGAAGTGATACGGTGTCCGGGATGTGCTTCCAAGTACTCAGGAAGTAAGCGCAGCCGCGGCGCCAGAGACAGCGGCTGGCAGAACGGGACTGGGGATCGGTCTCGTGGGTCCCTCCGCGCCCCGATGCCTGGGGTCCGCACCGCGGCTGCTCAGCCAGCACGAGGCGGACGGGCGGCCAGCCCAGCTGACGTGGCTGCTGTCGTCACCGCCCGTTGCCCGCACCGCACCGCACTGCACCCACCTCTACTGCACCTCGGAGGGACTCTGCACCCCTGCCCGCTCCGGTGCATCCGCTCTACGCTGCCTGTGGGTCAGCCCAAGCCTAACGCCACGTGCAGAGAGAAGGAAAAACACAATCCTCACTGTCTTCACCGGTATCATGTCCCAAAGTTCAATGAGCACGTTCAACACTAGTTTGCCTTTTATCGTATGGCTTTCACTACCCTATGAGCCCGTGGTAGTGTGGCTCCTGCCCTCCCTTCCAGCGGCACCCCCGCCGTCTTCCCCCATGAAGTCTACACTAGAGCCCCGCCAACCACTTACTGTTCCCCACAAGCACGTGAGTCATCGGGTCTCGGCCTTTGTGCTTGGACTTCCCTCTGCCAAGGACGCTCCTTTGTCCTCAACAGCTGGCAGCTACGTTCATTCTTCAAGAGTCCCTCCAAATAGAAAGTCCCCTCAGGAGACTTCCCCGACTCCTCCATCTCTGTGCTTCCAGACCTCAGTCAGAATTCTTAGGCATTTGATGTTCGTGGGCACCACACGGCCACTCCCAGCAGCCAACGGGTCGTAAAGACGCTACTGCTGCCGACGAGCCACTGTTTACTCACCTCACATATACTGACTTTTAATCACGCCCCAAAATCATAGTATACGCACTATTACTTTTGCAATTTTACAAGGGAAGAAAATGAAGCACAAAGGAGATGAAATAAGTTTCCTACAGTCACACATCTAATAATAGGGAAATGCCAGTGGTCTGGCTCCATGATCTACACCCTTTGCCTTTTTTTAAAATTTTTAATGTTTTTTATTTATTTTTGAGAGACAGAGACAGTGTGAGCAGGGGAAGGTCAGAGGGAGAGGGAGATTCAGAATCGGAAGCAGGCTCCAGGCTCTGAGCTGTCAGCACAGAGCCTGACGCGGGGCTCGAACCCACCAACCATGAGATCATGACCTGAGCCAAAGCCAGATGCTTACCAGACTGAGCCACCTAGTCGCCCCCACCTTTTTCTTTTTTAACTGTCCCAAGACTGCTCTATTTTTTTTTAATGTTTATTTTTGAGGGAAAGAGAGAGAGCGCGCAAGAGCATGAGCAGGGGAAGTGGTAGACAGAGAGGGAGACCCAGAATCTGAAGCGAACTCCAGGCTCCGAGTTGTCAGCACAGAGCTCAATGCAGGGCTTGAACCCATGAACTGTGAGATCATGACCTGAGCAGAAGTCGGTCAGACGCTTATTCTACTGAGCCACCGGGCGCACATGAAACTATAATACTTTTATACAAAAATGTAAGAAATTTGTTTAAACTTTGGTTTGGGTGAAGTTTTCCTAGGACAAAAAAGTTATCAGCTACCAAGAGAAAAAAAATTGATAAATCAAACCTCATCAAAGCAAAATTAAAAACTTGCTCTCTTCAAAAGACCATGTCAAGACCATGAAAAGCCAAGCCACAGACTGCAAGCAAATATTTGTAAGCATATATCTAATAAAAGAATTGTGTCCACAATATAAAGAACTTTACAAGTCCTTAATAAGAAGACAAACAACTCAATAAAACAAAATGGGCTGAAGATTTTAACAGACTTATTCCCAAAGAAGATCCGTGAGCAGCAAACGAGCACATGAAAAGATGTTCATCATCGTCAGTCACCAGGGGAATGCAAATTAAAACCAGAATGCCCAAAATTTAGAAGACTATCAATACCAAATGTCGCTGCGGATGGCGAGTGGCTGGAGGACCGCGGGTGGGAACGCAAAACGGCACAACTGCGTGGAAAGCAGTGTGATAGCTCCTTGTAGAGCTGAACAAAAATTACCGTGTGACTCGGCAAGTCCACCCCGAGGTGTTTATCTCGAGAAATGAAAACACGTATCCACACACAGACCGGGCGATACATGTTAATAGAAGCCATAAATCATGTTCAAAGCAGCAAGGTCCATAAAGCTAAGCACTGGACACAATCCAAGTTGCATCAACAGGTAATTAGATAAACAGACTGTGGTATTTCTATACGATGGAATGTTACCAGCACAAAATAATGAACTGAAGATGAAACAGACACACTTCTCTTTGTACTTCCCACTAAGTACAGCTAAGACTATGAACGTTACAGAGAAAACAAACAGTAGACTGTAAAAGGTATAGGTAAGAAGATAGACTGGCTAGGGACTCTGGGACCTCAGAAATGACACGGTGATGAGTCCCCGGGGCGGGGGCGGGGGATTGCCTCACGCATCTGGGTCTGGATGCCAGACGGGCTGCCAACCTGGGAACACCAACATGTGCAAACAAACCAACAGACAAACAAAAAACAAGAAATTTCTCTGGCCGGAGGAGGAGGAGGAGGAAGAAGAAGGAAGAAGGAAGAAGAAGAAAAGTCTGCTGGCACTAAGACGTTTAGACACAGTTGCTCTCTGCCCACCAGACACCCCGGAAGGAGCCGGAGCTCCGTCCACACCCACGCCAGCAGGTGCTGAAGGGCAGCCCCCACTCCTCCTCTCTGGCTGGAATAAGTACCTCTAACACCCGCTGCTGCTGCGATCAGAAGAAAATGGGCAGAGAGCTGGGACTTATCGCTGCTTGGTGTCGATGAGGCCGCCCCTCCAAGGTGTCAGGGGAGACCACGTGGGGATCCCAGCCTTCCATCCACACCCGGTGGTCACAAGGTGCCACTCCCCACCCGACTCCCCAAGTCAGAAGGCGCCAACTGGATTGGCAGAGAGGATTCAATCCCGTGCCCCAACAGCACTCTGTTGAGTGAAAAACAGCTGATCTCAAAAGGTTGTATCTTGTATGATTCCATTTATATATTTTTAATGTTTATTTTTCAGAGAAAGAGAGAGAACACAAACAGGGGTGGGACAGAGAGAGAGGGAGACACAGAATCCGAAGCAGGCTCCAGGTTCCGAGCTGCCTGACGTGGGGCTCAAACTCACAAACCGTGAGATCATAACCTGAGCCTCGAACCCACAAACTATGAGATCATGGCCTGAGCCAAAGTCGGACACTTAATTGACTGAGCCACCCAGGCACCCCTGTATGATTCCAGTTATAGAACATTCTAGAAATGACAAAACTATAGAGATGGTGAACAGATTAGTGGTTGTCAGGGGGGAGGGAGAGGGTGAAACCAAGGAGAGCTTTGGGGCCGTGGAAGCGTTCTGTTGCTGACCCACACCGGTGGCCACAGAAACCTACACACACAATAAAATGACACAGAACTATACGTGCCCACTGGACCAAAGTCAGCTCTGAAACTGGCCCACAGTTAACATTAATGTGTCATGTGCACATGGGACCTCTCTGTCCTGTCTGCATTTTCTTGCGAGTCCATGAATATTTCAAACTAAAAAGACTTTTTAAAGAAATGAACTGCTACCCACAATAAAGTAGGTGTACTCCTCAGACGTTCCGTGGAGTCGGCACGAGAGTACCCGGCACAGGATTCCACTACACACAGCCCTGGGGGAGACTGATCTAATCTACGGTGACAGAAGGCAAACCCGCTGTTGCCCAGGGCCAGGGAGGTGACTTGGCATGAGGCACAAAGAAACATCTCGAGGCGATGAAAATACTCCATATATTTGATGAGCTCACAGATAGAAGGATGTATACATCTGTCACAACTCATGCAAATGTACAATAAACACATTTTATCACACATAGACTACACCTCACTAAAGCTGGCTTAAAATTACTTCACAATACAGGCCCCTGGTGGGCTCAGTCGGTTGAGCATCTGACTTCAGCTCAGGTCATGATCTCACGGTTCATGGGTTCGAGCCCCGCTTTGGGCTCTGTGCTGACAGCTCAGTGCCTGGAACCTGCTTCAGAATCTGTGTCTCCCCTTCTCTCTGCCCCTCCCCTGCTCATGCTCTGTCTCTCTCTGTCACTCAATAATAAACAAAAATATTTAAAAACTTAAAAAAATTAATTAAAATAAAATTACTCACAATACGGGCCTCTGGGTGGCTCAGTCGGTTAAATAGCCTCAGTCAGTTAAACAGCCAATTTCAATTCAGGTCATGATCTCACGGTTTGTGAGTTTGAGCCCCACATCAGGCTCTGTGCTGACAGCTCAGAGCCTGGAGCCTGCTTCAGATTCTGTGTCTCCCCTCTCTCCACCCCTCCCTCCCTCTCTCTCTCTCCTCTCTCTCTCTCTCACAAATAAACATTAAAAAATAAAATAACTTCACAGTAAAACAAAAAAAATCACTGTCCCCTAATTTTACGAACAAGAAAAGAAAATATTTAATTATATATTTTTGTAATAAAACATATTTGGCTATCCATGAAATGGCTGAGAAAGGCCCACCCACCTGTAATACCCCCAAGTGCTCACCAAAGCCTGGGGAACGTGGATACTGTGTCTGCATGCGGCTCCAAACTAATGTTCATAAACCTACACCCTTCTGTTATCCTCAAAGCCGGACAGGTCAGACGCTTAAAGGCCTATGTGTGTTGATCAATGATGTCACAGACCATGCACGAGAAGGCGACCACATTGCAGACATGAGGGCAAGATGATCCTCCCATAGGAAGGTTTCTTGACACAATCCACTCAGATTGCAAGAGACCGAGATCTCGTGCTGCCGGACACGTTCTGCTTGGCCAGTTCACAAAAGCCCAGGGTCACCACCAAATAACTCCAGAGGAAGCTCCCAGCCTAAGAATTTTCAAACAAATTTCAAACTATTGGTGACAGATTCTCTGCACAATCTTTGAAATTCTTCTGTAAACCTGAAACTATTTTAAAATTAAAAGTTTATTAGAATAAACAAAAACTATTCCTTTGGAGAATAAATCACTGAATTTTTTGTTAATGTTGGAAATACTGTGACCTGAGCAGGAGCTGTGGCATTTCTGGAACACACATCAGGAAACCTTAGTAAGGCCAATGGCGTCACATGCCATTTTCTGATGTGACACAGAGACCCCAACTGCTTACAGATGAACGTTTTAGAGTGGATTTGTGGGAGGGGGAATTTGGAAAATTGTACTCAAAACACATCCCCCAAAACATATTGGTTAGCTATTCCCAGTGCTCACAAAAACACTTCCAAATGCCAGAAAGAACGGAAAAGGTATCAGATGTTCCTATAAAATTAACATAAATGAGCCGGCGAGTGGACAGGTGCTCGGCCTAGTGATGTTATTGTCTGGGAGCGAGTGCAGACGGAGCTGCAGAGGCCAGGTCAAGGTGGCCTACTTTAAGGCACCTCCTTTCGGAGAGCCTGCGGGCAGAACTACCTTCCGTCCCTCTGAAGCTTGAGGACAGGCATCAGGACAAAAGTCAACTCCCCAGAAAAACAAGTCTTCAGGGGGGAAAAAAAGAGGATTTCTACTTGGGACTACATAAGGGAAAAAAGAGAAATAATAAGTAGTAAGTTTAAGTGAAAATAGAAGGCTGACCTGTGGGCACAGTGTTCCCGTACCCAGATGCAAATGCCCTTGAAACTGCCTGACTCACCCAGATAGGTTCCAGAAATGTAAAGAAAAAGTGAGGAGATGCCGAGTTCCTGCCCCCGAGAGCAGTTCCTAGCAATTAGGAGAAGAGAACCGTCTGGGAAAGGACCCCAGGAAGACAGGAAGAAGTTCGCTCCACGGCCACGGCCACGCAGATGCCGGGCTGCCCGGGAACGCGGCTCACAGGCTGGGGGCCTGGGGCTATTTCCTGGACCCAGACCACAGGTGCCCCCGCGCCCCAGTCTAGAGACTGGGCCACTCACTGCCTTGCCACTTGCGTTTTTCGGGATTCTTTGTTCACATGTAACAGAAAGTTAATTCAAAGTGGCTTTTAACAAGAAAAGACATGTATTGGTTCCTATAATTTAAAAAGTCAGAAGTAGTCTGACCTCAGATGTGGCTGGATCAAAGGATTCAAACGATCTCATCAGGATCCAGTCTCTCGTCTTGTGACCCAGCTTTGCTCTCCTCTATGTCGGCTTTATTCTCTGACAGGCTTTCTCCAAGTGAAGGGCGCTATAGTCAACGCGCCTAGAGCCTACAAGCCTGGTGGCCACTGTGGAAACACACAGACTCCATTCTTTCTATTTCCATCAAAGCCTCAGAAGGAAGCCTCATTGGTGCTGATTAGCCCATCCTGGGCCATGCGTCCAGCTCTTGGCCAATCACTGTCCCCGAAGACAGGATGCTCTCATTGACTGGTGCTCAATAGGTCAGTTACCAGCAGACAAGGGACAAAATCATTAGACACCCTGGGATCCACCAGCAATCCGTATTCCAGTAGAAGCAACAACAGTCAGAAAACAAAACAAAACAAATACAGGAAACTCTTACAGACTGAGCAGGTTCTCAGATGGGTTCTCACAAAAAGAGTGACAAGTACTGACACATTAAACTTAATAAGCTTCCTGGAGGAGCCTGGAATTATGCGTTCGTACATGTAAAACGTACTGACATGAACATCTGGCCCAAAATAGGTACTACAGAACGTTAACTCGCATCACCAAAGTGCCCTGGAGAAGAAAAAACAACATATCCTAACAGGCCAGGGTGGAGGTAAAGAATAGTTTGCTCTAAATATTTAAAAGAACATAACCCAATTTTGTAACAAACTGGTGAAGCAGGATATATTGGTTAAACTACTTTTGCCTCTTTGATTCATAGTTTGAGAATCACAATACTCAATGCTGATTACAAGATGGCAGACGGATAGAAATACTTTCCACACCAAATCCTAATCACAGACAGATAGGAAATCTATTAGAGATGCTCCAAG
The DNA here is from genome assembly GCF_006229205.1 of Suricata suricatta. NCBI lineage: Eukaryota > Metazoa > Chordata > Mammalia > Carnivora > Herpestidae > Suricata > Suricata suricatta. The sequence continues at coordinate 1,695,529 of NC_043716.1, forward strand.
ATTAGAAAGTAAATGGCTCATGGGAAAGAGAGGGAGAACTTGCTGAAAGAGAGAAGTCATACGAGGTTGAAAGGGAAATCCAGCCTGGAGTATCAGCAGGATATAGACAGGAACGTACGCTTTCCCCCAGGAGGAAACAAGCCCAGTGCCCTGAGGTGTGGGGCCCCGTGGATGCCTTCCTTAGGGAATATGGAGCAATCACATTCTGTGCCTCCCCAGCAGCACATCCATTCATTTCCAACTTTCAGTGGAAACAAATACAGAGGGCAGCCCTGACAGCGACACCAGCCCCTCTCCCCCCGTGGGCTGTGAAAACCAAGACAGCAACAGTCTAATAGGTAACATCAGCTATGAAGAGGAGTACACAAAGAATTAGCAGGCAGTTGAGAAGTTTCTAACCTCCAAAGAGAGGCACACATTCAAAAACTGGAAGAACTTAAACCCAATGAAATGGAATTAATAAGGTATCCAAACAGGACTGCAACTAGATATAAATAATATCTTCAGAGAGATAAGGGTAGGTAATTATGAAACAGGAACTTGGAGTTATTAAAATTTTTTTAATGTTTTATTTATTTTTTAATATATTTTTTAATGTTTTATTTATTTTTAATACAGAAAGAGACAGAACATGAGAGGGGGAGGGGCAGAGAGAGAAGGAGGCACAGAACCGGAAGCAGGCTCCAGGCTCTGAGCTAGCTGTCAGCACAGAGCCTGACACGGGGCTCAAACCCACGAACATGAGATCTGACCTGAGCCGAAGTCAGAGCTTAACCAACTGAGGCACCCAGGCACCCCAAGAACTGGGAGTTATTAAATGAAACAATTAGAGAAGCAGGGAGTAAAACAAGTGCAACTGTTGATATTACAACTCAGTGGCAGAACAGACACAGCTAAAGAGCGAATTTGTGAGTTGGAAGACTCAGCCAAGGAGTTCTCTCAAAGTACAAAACACAGAAATATCATTTTTATTATCAAGTGAAGAAGAGATATTGAGAAACATGGAGAATAAATCCAGAAGTTCTAACATCCATCTAAAAGCTTAAGAAAGAAAGATGAGGGGGAAAAATTGAAGAGCAGCACAATTTAAGGAAAAAAATCTTGCAAGTAATGATGAAGGACTGGAGATTTCCCCTTCTTTGTTCTCATTCCTCTCTCCACAAAATGCCGGTTAAGGGACTTTTTTAAAAAGCATAATGACAAAAGGAACTGGAGATTGTTGGTTCACAATCTGGCCCTGTATGCAGAGTAATATTTCGTGTGTGTGTCTGTGTGTGTGTGTGTGTGTGTGTGTGTGTGTCTGTGTGTGTGGACCACACCTTCTTTACCATTTATCAGTTGATAAACAAATGAGCTGTTTCCATAGTTTGGCTGTTGTAGATCTGCTTCTATAAACACCAGTGTGAATGTATCCCTTGGAAGTAGTATCTTTGTATTCTTTGGGTAAATACTTAGTAATAGTTCTATTTTCAACTCCTTGAGGAGCCTCCACACTGCTTTCCAGAGCAGCTGCACCAGTTTGCATTCCCACCAACAGCGGAGAACAATCCCCCTTTCTCCACACCCTTGCCAACACCTGTTGTTTCTTGTGTTGCTGATAGTAGCCATTCTGACAGGTGTGAGGTGGTCTGCAGTTCCTTGATGATGAGTGACGATGAGCATCTTTTCGTGTGTCTGGTGGCCTCCGGATGTCTGGGGAAATGCCTGTTCATGTCTTCCACCCATTTGTTAATTGGATTATCCATCTTTTGGTGTTGAGTTTTAGAAGTTCCTTATTTATCATATATGTTATTTGCAAATATCTTCTTTGATTCCATTGGTTGCCTTTTAGTTTCGTTGTTTCCCTTGTCATGCATCTTTTTATTTTGATGCAGTACCCATAGTTTATTTTTGCTTTTGTTTCCCTTGCCTCAGGAGACCTATCTAGAAACAAGCTGCTACAGCCACTATCAAAGAAGTTACCGCCTGTGGCCTGTGTTCTCCTCTAGATTTTTATGGTTTCAGGTCTCACATTTAGGTCTTTAATCCATTTTTGTGTGTGGTGTAAGAACGTGGCCCAGTTTCATTCTTCTGCATGTCACTCTCCAGTTTTCCCCACACTATTTGTTGAAAAGACATTATTTTTCCTATTGGATGTTCTTTCATGCTTTGTCAATGATTCATTGACCATGTAGCTGTGGGTTCATGTCTGGGCTTTTTATTCGGCTCCATTGATCTGTATGTCTATTTTTATACCAGTACCATACTGTTCTGATTACTACAGCTTTGTAGTATATCTTAAAGTCTGGAATTGTGATGCTTTCAGATTTGCTTTCCTTTTTCAAGGTTGCTTTGACTATTTGGGGTCTTTGTGGTTCCATAAAAATTTTAGGATTGTTTGTTCTAGTTCTGTGAAAAATTCTGTTGGTATTTTGATAGGAATTGTATTAAATGTGTAGATTGCGTTGGGTAATATAGATATTTTAACACTATTTATTTTTCCAGTCCATGAGCATGAAATGTCTTTCCATTTCTTTGTGTCACCTTCAGCTTCTTTCATCAGTGTTTAATAGTTTTCGGAGTACAGGTCTTTCACCTCTTTGGCTTTACTCCTATCTTACTGTTTTCGGTGGAGCCAAGTGTTTTTTTAAAAATAACAAAGAACAAGACAGAAACGTTTCAATAGCAGAAATGTTTTTTATGATGAGGCATTTTTTGTTTTATTTATTTTTAAATGTTTTATTTATTTTTTGAGAGAGCGCGTGCATGTGTGCATGTACAAGCTGAGGAGTGGCGGGGGGTGGACAGAGGATCTGAACTGGGTTCCGCACTGAGAGCACTGAGCCCGATGTGGGGCTTGAACTCACGAACTGTGACATCATGATCTGAGCCAAAGTTGGGAGCTCACCCGACTTAGCCACCCAGGTACCGCAACAAAAATATTTTTAATTTAATAGAAAAAAGGACAGATGAAGCTGAGGAAATCTCAGAGCAGAGAAAAAGAAGCGATATGTGGACTATTCGTTGGATGTGTAAGTCACTGTGTTTTGAGATTTCTTTGTTATGAAAATTAGCCTATCCTTATACTCACAAAAGTAGCTTCAAAATTCTGAGGGTAATGAATTTCCCACCCAGGATTGTAGTCCTAGACAAATTACCAAGCCAATGTGAGCTGAATAAAGACATTTTCAAATATGCAAGATCTCAAAAAATATACCTCTTAAGCATTCCTTCTCAGAAAGCCACTGGAGCAAATGTTCATGCCACACTCCTTGTGCGCTAAGCGCACAAAACATAAATACATAAGTGCTTTCTCACTGACCAGTACTCCATATATCCACTGATAAATCTCCATATCTAACCCGGGCCCATGAATTCCATAATACAGGGGTTTTTTTAGTGTTTCAAGTTGTTATTTAAATTCTAGTAATATATGGTGTAATATTAGTTTCGGGAGTAGAATTTAGTGATTCATCACTTATATATGACACCCAGTGCGCATCACAAGTGCCCTCCTTGATGCCCATCCCCCATTTAGCCCATCCCCCACCCCTCCACCAATCCTCCGTTTGTTCTCTATAGTCGAGTCTCATGATTTGACTCTCCATTTTTCCCCTCCGTGAATCTGTTTTGTTTTCTAAACTCCACAAATGAGTGAAATCATATGGTATTTGTCTTTCTCTGACTGACTTACTTCGCTGAGCATAACCCACACTGGATCCATCCATGGCATTGCAAATCGCAAGTTTTCATTTTTTTATGGCTGGGTAATATTTGTGTGTCAGGGGGTGTGGGGGGGTGTGAGTGTGGGTGTGGGTGTGTGTGTACACTACATCTTCTTTATCCACTCACCACCCCATGGACATCTGGGCTCTTTCCATGATTTAGCCATTGTTGATAATGTTGCTATAAACATCAGAGCACTTATAGGCCTTCGAATCAGCATTTCTGTATCCTACAGGGAAATACCTCGTACTGCAATTGCTGCACCCTCATCTGCAGCCTGCCTCCGCCTCTGCGCCCGGCTCTCCACAAGGTCACAAAGTACGCGGGCACGTGCCCAGCAGACGGCGGCAGAAATAAACGCACCACTTCGCCCCGACTGTTGCTCCCCAGCTGAAGACTTTTTTTTTTAATGTTTTTTTATTTATTTTTGAGAGAGAGAGAGAGCGTGAGCAGGGGAGGGTCAGAGAGAGAGGGAGACACAGAATACGAAGCAGACTCCAGGCTCTGAGCTAATTGTCAGCACAGAGCCCGATGCAGGGCTTGAACCCATGAACCGTGAGCTCATGACCTGAGTTGAAGCCAGACGCTTAACTGAGCCTCCCAGGCATCCCAACAGCTGAAGATTTTCAATGGCCAGGAAGAGCCTCCCCAGGGACAAGCTTTCCACTTTGAATTAATGTAAACATTATGAACACCACCTTCCCAGCCCTTAAAAATTCCTGACTTGTCCCCATCCATGAAGGATTCAGCCAGTGTGTCCCTGGGGGTATTCCTCTGCCTGACAAATAAAGACAATCGGTTTTGTCGATTGTTTTCATTTTGTCTTAATCTTATTCTTGCTTTCTGTGTGCTTTCGTTTTTTAATTCTAGTGGTCTTTTATTCTTTGCACCTTTTTCTCTGACTTTAATCCACAGAAATAGAACCACCAAGTACATAAAGATGTAAGCACAAACCTACCCTTCGTAACATCCATCATGTGCCAAAAAAACCCAGAAAGAGCCATATGCTCACGAACGTGGAGCACCAAGCAGCTGTTTAAAAGAATGCGTCGGGTGAATCACCGGTGAACTCCAGAGGTTTCTGTGAGCAACATCTCGTAAGTGAGAAGAGCAGGCTGCGGGGAAAGGTATATAGTACGGCAAAGATGTTTTTCAACAACCAAAACCAATCACTCCTTGAAGGGCGTTCATGACTGAAGGAGACTCTCTGAATGCACAGAAACTTGCGCAGACTCTTTGGGCTCAGCTTGGGCACACCTGCTAGAGACGGGGGTGCCAGAAGCAGAGAGAAGAGAGGCATACAAATCATCTGCGGCTTTTTCTCTCTTTGAATGGACACAGCTCCTTGGGAGCAAACTAGGACTCTTCTCTGAGCCTTGAGTGTCCCCTCTCCGGCACCGTTTGCAGGCCCCACCAATGCTCTCCCTTCCCCGCCAGGCCCCAGCACCCTCTTGGTGCGCAGAACTGGAGGATGAGAGGAGGGAGAAGGCTTTCCTCAAGGGCCCAAGCCACTACCTGGAAGGAAAGGGACCGGGACTGGGATACTGCTGTACGTTGTTCAGTAATAATCAAGCCCTGTGTGAAACAGTGAGGCCGTTCTAACAGAGACCCACCCGCAGAAAGGGACACTGGGGGTTCCGAGAGTCCGTGAGGAAAGTGTCTGTTCAAATGACCAGGCTCAACACCAGGGTCTGACGATTTTAGAGTCTAAAGCTGGGGGCGCCTGGTGGCTCAGTTGGTTAAGCGTCCAACTCTTGATTTTGGCTCGGGTCATGATCTCATGTTTGTGGGACTGAGCCCCATGCTGGGCTCTGGGCTGACAGCATGGAGCCTGCTTGGGATTCTTTCTCTCCCTTTGTGTCTATGCCTCCTCCCCCTCAAAATAAATAAACAAACTTTAAAATTAAAAAAAATCATAGCAATCCCTACTTAAATACCACCAGCATTCTTCACAGAGCTAGCTCAAACAATCCTAAAATTTGTACAGAACCAGAAAGACCCCAAAGAGCCAGAGCAATCCTGAAAAGGAAACCCACGCTGGACGCATCACACTTCCGGACGTCACCCTGTGTTCCAGAGCTGTCATCACCCAGACGGTGTGGTGCTGGCCCAGGAACACACAGTTGGATCAGTGGAACAGAACAGAACAGAACTGGACTCAGACGTACGGTCAACGCATCTTTGACAAAGCAGGAAAGACTATCCAGTGAAATAAATACAGTCTCTTCAGCAAGTGGTGCTGGGAGAGCTGGACAGCGACATGCAGAAAAATGAACCTGGACCACTTTCTTACACCACACACAAAAATAAACTCAAAATGGATGAAAGACCTAAATGTAGGACAGGAAGCCATCAAAATCCTAAGGAGAAAAGAGGCAAAAACCTCTCTGACCTCAGCCGCAGCAGACATAGAAAGTGACCCGTCAGACCGTGCAGGAGGGTGTTTCCGGGTCACACCGCTGGACAAGGACAGAGGCCAGTGACAGACAGCGCCTGGAGGGAAGCGCGGGCTCCTGAGGGCGGGCGAGTCCTCACGTGACTGACTGGAAAACCAGGTAACATTTCTACCCTGGAGCCAGGTCTCATATTTAGACAGTTTAAAGTGACACAGTTTATAACACCGTATTTGTACGTCCACCTCATCCCCCAGGGACAGTGACAGATTCACACAGCGCTGTGCAAAGTGGGCCCCAAACACTCACCGCATTGCCCTCTAAAGTGGCTGTGGTCGGAACTACGTTGGCACAGGAGATAGGAAGGGGATGAAATGATCTACGCTTGTGTTTAGAATGCGTAGAGATAGGGAGAGAGAGAGAGAGAGAGAGAGAGAATCCCAAGCAGGCTCCACGCTGTCAGCACAGAGCGTGATGCAGGGCTCGAACTCACGAACCACCAGATTATGACCAGAGCTGACGTCAGACACTTAACCGACTGAGTCACCCAGGCGTCCCTAGGAAAACACATTAGGGAGACTGTGGCTCTAACACGTAAGGGCGAGCCCCCTTCCCCACAGCCCCCCGGAGAGCCGAGTTAGGAGGGCTCTGATCAAGGAGTTAAAGTGCCCTGCGAAGGGAGTGGGCGGCTGGCCCAGAGAATAGGCTGGGGGGCCGGAAGAGGGGTGAGCCTGGCATTGGCAGGCACCTGTGGCAGGTGAGGGCTTCCCTACTGCAGAGGGCCAGGCAAAACCAAGCCCTCGGCCCTTCCTGCGACAGGCATGAGAACAAAATGATAATCGTAAGGACAAAGAAATCTCTCTCAAGAGGCTTAATTCTCCCTGTTGAAAACAAGAGGTTTCTCCACCATTCCCTTGTCTGAGAGCATCTCCGTTAGGAAACCTGTCATTGCAAGTTCCTTCTCCGTCTCTGTAAAGTGCATGGAAACCCTTCTAGAAGCTCAGCAAGCCTCTAGTCAGCTTTCCGACCCGGGACTGTCTTTGAAATGTCAACATCAAAGGAGACGGCACCCCTCTCCTCGGCTTCTGTGGGAGGCAGAAGCCTGACTGGGGGTGGGGGCTCCTTGATCCAAGTTGTGAAACCCCGTGCTGTCATAAAGATACAAGAACTCGGTTTTCTTCACGATGAAACCTGATAACGCAGACCACCATCAATTACCAGGTAGACACGGGATTGATGGGGTGTGACAAATGGTGCCATCAAGCCTTGCACCTGAGGCCTCATTACTGCTGGTCTTGAGGACGTGTGGCCTGGCTTGCACCCGCGTGGCCCTATGAAAGGGTTCCACCTCCTTCTCTCCGTGCAGTCTCTCCACGGGCGGCCTGCAAGGCGCGTCACCTTCTGGTTCAATGGACACTCAATAATAAAACTGCCCTGATGCACCTGGGGGGCTCAGTCGGTTAAGCATCCAACTTTGGCTCAGGTCATGATCGCGTGGTTCGTGGGTTCAAGCCCCATGTCAGGCTCTGGGCTGACAGCTCGGAGCCTGGAGCCTGCTTCGGATTCTGTGTCTCCTCCTCTCTCTCTCGCTGCCCCTTCCCTGCTTACACTCTCTCTGTGTCTCTCAAAAACAAATAAATATTAAGCAAAATTTTTTTTAAATAATAAAACTCTTTCTTTCTCTACTACCTTTGTGGAGAGGTTCTCCTGGGTTGGGAATTTGGGTTTTTAATTACATTCCTCCCAAAATAACCCAAATGATTAAAAAAGGAAGAAGAAAAGAAGTGGGAGGAAGGGTCTTGAGGAGTAAGACCCCTCGTGGGAAACCGGGGTCTTTGGAGGGACCGGAAACGCAGGGCAGAGGAATTTCCAGGAGTGAGGCCGACATTCAACTGGAAATTGTTTCCAGTCTGTTAATGACAGAACGGCAGCCGATAAAACACACCAGCATCCTCTGAGTGTTTTAAACATATAAACTCGGGCAACACATGCCCTACCTGGGCCTATTCTAAAGTATTTACTCCCCCCTCCGCCACGGGACCTTGCAACGCACCAGATAGAGCAGAAGGGGCGTCACAAAAGGGCAGAGAAGCAGGTTCGGGTAGGGACTGACTTGCGAAGTAGGTAACAAATTCTTTCAGAGGCAAAAGTGACTTCTGAGGGTGTGTGTGTGGAAAAGTGCTGGGAGCCAAAGGGTTAAAAGAACTCTGATGGAAAAGTTAAGGCAGAACTAACCAACCTTAGCGGAACGTTACAGCAAAACAAACCGCAGTAAATAACTGTTAGTTCCTGAAGGGTCATAAATAACTGTGGACTCCAGGAACGGAGATGATCATCTGTCACTGATCGGTTCCTGGCACCAATTACCCCTCTCAGCATTCTTTCCCCCTTCCCCTCATTTGTCTTCCCCCTGGTTGTGTCTATAAGCGGCCCCCTTTTGAATAAACGTTGGAGCTTGATCAGACCTCCTGTCTTGCTCTCATTCTTTGTGTCTCTTGTCCCATCCATTCACCCGTTCCCTCCCCCAGGTTCCCGTTGAAGGACCCCGCGGGCCGGGGCATATTGGCGCCCAACTGTGAGGCTTGGAGCGCAGGCAAGAACCGGGTGAATGTCGCTCTCGGAAAAACGGCCGCAAGGACAAGGATCGCCGCCTCAGCACGGAAGTAAGGAGATCCGCAGTGATCGCCACAGGGTCGCCCGCCTGTGAGACAGATCTGGAGAGGTGAGCAATAGCGACGATAGTGGGACAAGCATAGGGATTCTCAAGGCACAAAGACTTAGGGCTACCACCAGGGACCGCCACTTCCGTATGGAAGTGAGTGCAGATCCGCAGTGATCGCCACAGAGCCACCAGCCTGTGAAGTGTTCTCTGCTAATGTCTCGGTCTTGTTTGTAAAACCTCTGTGGGTGGGAATGTTATAGCCTCTGGTGTGTGTGTGTGAGTGAATGCGCGGCCTGGTCTGGCTTGCCTACCGGGTTCGAGTTTGTAGCTCCACGGGGGAGACTCTTAAAGTCTCCAGAAACCCACGGAGCTCGAGTGGGCCTGCTCTGCGATACCGTGGTGAAAAGCATAAGGTCCATGGCGGCACTGGAATCGCTTCCGGTCGCAAGTCACAACGCTGAGTCCGCTACGGCTAAGCTTCACCTGAGCTCCTTCGGGACGCGGCCAGACAGGCATCTGCTTGGTCTCCTCGTTGGAGGGGGCACCCTTCCTTTTGTCTTGTGTCGAATATCCGGGTGGGTAATCAGACATTATGGGACACACATTATCCAAGCATGATTTGTTCCTAAAAGGTCTTAAGGAATCTCTCAGGACTCAAAGAACTAGGGTTAAAAAGAAGGATTTAGTAAGATTTTTCAGTTATATCAATAACATTTGTCCATGGTTTCCCCAAGAAGGGACAATAGATGAAAAACGATGGAAAAGAGTAGGTGACTGTCTTAAAGACTTCTATGAGACTTTTGGGCCCGAGAAGGTCCCAGTCCTGGCATTTTCTTATTGGAACTTAATTAATGACATCCTTCAGGTCTCAAAATTTTCCCCAGAATTAAAAAAAGATCATTGAGGACGGGGAAGAAATCCTGCAAAAGGCTTCCCGTCCCCACTCTGTCTGTGATTCAGTCTCTATTCAAATGCCTTCGCCTGAGGAAGCAGCCCTTAAGACCCCCATGGGTTCCCCTCCTGAGGAATCCATCCCCCAGCGCCCACGACTTTATCCTGTTTTACATGCCACAGTACAGTCTCCTAAAACAAGCCCTGATGATTACATTACCCCTGAAGAAAGTGCTTCTCTGGAAGAGAAGGCCATTAAGTACTGTAATCCTGACCAGTCGCCTTCAGTCTCCTACCCACCACCTTATGCCACAGCCCCCGCTTTTTTCGCCCCGATTTTTAACCTGGCCGATCCCTTTGAATACACTACTCAAGCCACAGCAGCTTTGGCCCAAAAAACAGCCTCTTTCAGAAAGTTAATTAAGGAAAAGGAAAAACAGTTAGAACTACTCCAGGAGCTTAGAGCACTCGATTCACGATTACAATCCCTGGCATTCTCGGCAGCTCCGAGCACTACAGAAGTGAAACCAAAACCCCAAGAGGTCCGAAAGCCCTTATTAGCATTTCCTGTGACTCACTCTCACTCCGCTAGTGCTCCCAATACCACTCAAAATACAGAGGAACAAGCTGACGATAATTCCTCTGACGAAGGGGAAAACGAGGCTGAGGCAGCCCAAATTGATAATGAGGAAGAAATAGCTCAACCTAATAATAGTAACCCCAATAATGAGACTAGGAGTAACCTTGAGCGGGAAGCTATAAGACATCAACAATATCAACACCTTGGGTTCGAGCACATAAAAGAACTTAAAGTTGCAGTAACCAATTATGGCCCTACAGCCCCTTTACGTTGTCTTTACTGGATAATCTAAGTGAAAAATGGCTCACTCCCAATGATTGGAATTTTCTTGCCCGTGCCACCTTAAGTGGAGGAGATTATGTCCTTTGGAGAACCGAATTTGCAGAAAACTGTCGGGAAACTGCCATCCGTAATTCTACAAACCGGACCTCAAAGGCCTGGACTAGAGAAAAGCTTTTGGGAAAGAGCCCCCATGACACTAATGAAAAACAGGCCAACTTTCCTCCTGGGCTTCTGGCACAGGTACAATGCGCTGGCCTCACAGCATGGAAACGGCTCCCTCCTAAAGGGCCAGCCACTACGTCCCTTGCTGAAATCCGGCAGGGCCCTGATGAGCCCTAGAGTAACTTTGTGAGCAGGCTCCAGGACGCCGCCAGGAGGCTTGTGGGGCAAGAGGAAACGGACAGTGCCTTCGTTAAACCTCTTGCATTTGAAAACGCTAATCCTGCCAGTCAGGCTGCTATTCGCCCTTATCAGCGAGGAGAACTCTCAGACTACATTAGACTCCGTGCAGGCACTGGGACTGCCCACACCATGGGGCTGGCCACTGGCGCTGCTTTAAGAACTTCCACTCCCACCTCCAAAGCCTGCTTTAACTGTGGACAAACAGGACACTTCTCTAGGGAGTGCACCAACCCGAGAGCACCTCGGCCTCCTCCCTCCACCCTCTGTCCAAAATGCAAGCAAGGAAAGCACTGGGCCTCCGACTGACGTTCTAAGACGGATGCCTTTGGAAAACCCCTTAGACAAAAGCGGGGAAACTTCCAACGGGGCCAGCCCCTGGCCCCTCATCAGGGACAGGCCCCCGGGGCTATTGGGTTTGTCCCCCCCCCTCCGCTCTCCAAAATCAACCATCGATGACCTCCTACGAGCCACCTCAGGCAGCGCGGGACTGGACCTCTGTTCCTCCGCCACAACAGTTTTAACTCCTGAAATGGGGACACAGGTCCTGCCCACAGGAGTCTTTGGCCCCCTACCACCCGATACTTTTGGGCTTCTGGTGGGCCGAGCTAGTTCTGTCTAACAGGGACTCATCATTTCCACCAGAGTCATAGACCATGATTACACAGGGGAGATAAAGATCTTAGTTTCTGTCGCCTCTGGCCCCCTAACCGTCACAGCAGGACAAAGGATTGCCCAACTGCTCCTGCTTCCCCTCCCTCATTCCAAACACCGATCCCTCCGGGCCTTCGGAGGCACAGATAACTTTAGGTCCTTGAATACCTATTGGGTCCAACAGATCACTCAAGATAGACCTCTTCTTAAATTAAAACTAGATGGTAAGACTTTTGAAGGACTCACAGACAGAGGGGCTGATGCTACTGTAATCTCAGCTAAATACTGGCCCTCTTCCTGGTCTCTTACGGCATCTTTCACTCATCTTAAAGGCAAAGGGCAAACATCCAATCCTCAACAGAGTTCTAAGATTCTTACCTGGGCTGACGAGGAAGGCAATACAGGTTCTGTACAGCCATACGTAGTCCCCAATTTACCTGTTAATCTCTGGGGGAGAGACATCCGGGCCCAACTGAAACTAATCCTGTGCAGTCCAAATGAGGTTATCACTCGCCAGATGTTGAATCAGGGCTTTCGCCCCGGACAAGGCTTAGGAAGGTATTCTCAGGGCATAAATGAACCTATTGAATTGAAAAGCAATGATGACCGCCTCGGCTTAGGCTCTCAGAATTTACCCTAATGGCCATTGACACGCCTGTACCCCATGCAGATAAGATCTCTTGGAAATCCCATGATCCTGTTTGGGTTGATCAATGGCCTTTAACTACTGAAAAACTGGCTGCAGCCACAGAGTTAGTACCGGAACAGCTTGCTGCAGGACACACTGAGCCCACCACTTCCCCCCGGAACACCCCTATCTTTGTCATTAAAAAGAAATCTGGTAAATGGAGACTCTTACAGGACCTAAGAGAAAGCAGTAAAACCATGTTTACCATGGGAGCCCTGCAACCAGGGCTGCCCACCTCTGTGGCTATCCCCAAAGGCTTTTTCAAAATAGTCATTGACCTCAAAGACTGTTTTTTCACAATCCCCTAACATCCCCAAGATAGGCAACGCTTTGCCTTCAGCCTGCCTGTTGTTAATTTTGAAGGGCCCATGCCGCGATTTCCGTGGCGCGTACTACCTCAGGGCATGGCCGACAGCCCCACCCTCTGTCAGAAATTTGTTGCTCAGGCCATGATCCCCTGCGAAACTCTTGGCCTTCCCTCTGTATCATTCACTACATGGATGACATATTACTGGCCGGACCTGACGGCTCTCAGTTGCTTCTCTGCTGCTAGGAGCTAACCCGCCAATTAGCTAACAAAGGCTTAGAGATTGCCCCTGATAAGATTCAGCTTCAGGATCCTTATTTCTACCTCGGCTTTGAGCTTCGCCACCACAAAATCACTACACAAAAAACTCTGTCTGTGGGTTGGTCATCTAAAAACCCTTAATGATTTTCAAAAGCTGCTAGGAGATATAAATTGGATTAGACCCTACCTCAAACTCACCACCGGAGAGCTCAAACCGCTTTTTGAAATTCTCAAAGGAGACCCTGACCCCTCCTCTGCCTGTTCCTTAACGCCTCAAGCCAGGAGTGCACTGCATCTCGTAGAAAACGCCATTCGCAGTCAGGGAGTTCAGTTTATATCATATGAGGACCCCCTTCTTTTTATCGTCTGTGCTACCTCACATACACCTACCGGGGTTTTATGGCAACAAGCCCCCCTTCTCTGGGTCCACTTGCCAGCATCTCCCTCCAAGGTCCTTGCGCCCTACGCCTCTCTGGTTGCAGAACTTATCCTCACTGGACGGGAACAAAGCCGCCAATACTTTGGCAAGGACCCCGATAAAATTGGTATTCCATACACAGGGACGCAACTCCGGTGGCTTTTACAAACCACCGATGAATGGCCTGTTGCGTGCTCCTCCTTCTTAGGAGACATAGACAACCATTATCCTGCCGACAGGCTACTCCACTTTGCTAGAATCCACCCTTTCATCTTCCCTAAAAATACTGCACATCAGCCCCTGCCCAATGCCCTTGTGGTTTTTACCGATGGTTCTTCCAATAGAAATGCTGCCTATGTTGTCGATGGGCAAGCCCACTCTGTTCGCTCCCCCATATCAGTCGGCTCAGCTCGCGGAGCTGTTTGCCCTAATGCAAGTTTTTCAACAACTGCCCAACCTTCCTTTCAACAACTGCCCAACCTTCCTTTCAACCTGTAGACCGACAGTGCATACGTCGCACAATCGGTCCCAGTCCTTGAAACAGTGAGTCTGAGGTAGGGTCATGCCCTTCATCATTTAAATGCACAGACCCTACGTTTACTTTTTAAAATCACACGCGAACAGGCCCGCCCAATTGTTAAAAACTGCCCTGCGTGTGTCACCCTCCTACCCACTCATGTAGGCGTAAACCCCAGGGGATTAATCCCCAATGAAATCTGGCAAATGGATGTCACCCACCTCCCAGAATTTGGTAAACTTAAATACCTTCATGTAACCACTGACACTTTCAGTGGGTTCATCTCCGCCTCGCTGCATACTGGAGAGGCCTCAAAAAGTGTTATAGCTCACGTACTCACTTGTCTCTCCATCATGGGCGCACCCAAGGTTATTAAAACTGACAATGGCCCCGGGTATACTGGGCAAAACTTCCAAACTTTTGTAGACAGCTTCAAATCAAACATATTACTGGTATTCCTTACAACCCCCAAGGTCAAGGCATCGTTGAGCGTGCCCATCAAACTATTGAAAATACCCTTCACAAATTGAAAAAGGGGGAATTATACCCACAAAAAAGATCCGCCAACAACATCCTACACCATGCTCTATTTGTCATCAATTTCCTCAGCCTGGATGCCCATGGCAAATCTGCAGCCGATCGACTCTGACATCCAGAAACCAAGAGAGACTTTGCCACAGTTTTGTGGAAAGACCCCCTAACCCACAAGTGGAATGGACCAGACCCAGTCCTTATCTGGGGGAGAGGCTCAGCCTGCATTTATGACAAAAAAGGAAAAAATAGCCAGATGGCTGCCAGAAAGATTGGTGAAAACAACAAAAAACAAAACCACCCCAGGAGGCAATTGCCTCCCTGAGAACGACCTGTCCTTTCTTCCCACAGATAAAAATGACGAAGCAGACGGGGCTGCGGCTCCTGCTTGTGACGATCCTATGGACCACACTCAAGTCTGAAACACTGTCCGCTAATCCCACATCTCCTTTCGCCTGGCGTTTTTACATGACGGAAAACTGGACCAGGTCAGATGGCTGGGGAAACGCAATCCCAGCGGGAAGCACAGTCCTTGCCACCGCCGATTGCCCAGCCTCTGGGTGCTCTTCTCCCATTATGTTAAGTTTTTCAGACTTTAGAGCTGAACCAGGTAAGGTGGATCCGAAGCTCTGCTTCCTGTTCAACCAGACTCAGTACAACTGTAAGAATTACTGGAGACAGAAGAGCGTGGGCTGTCCTTATTATTACTGTAACATCCACTCTGCTAGGACTCTTAGAAGTTCTGACACTATTCTTGATCAATACAAGAGGTATAAATTTTTCAAGACCCCTCTAGGATATACCTGGGCCGTTTGGGACCCATGGGATCCACGATGGACCTCCCCGGTCAAGGAGCCATGTATGTGGCTGGTATTGCACCATGGCCTAGTAGCCGTATTTACATTCGGAGATCCTATGTTCAGGTCCAGACCACTGTCCACGCAGACATCCAACAAACGGAAGCCCGTATGCAGTCACAGCTTTCTCCCCGACAGCCCTTCTCTTGGCTGTCCCTATTGCGAGAAGGTCTGTCAATAATCAACGCCACCGGCCTCGGCAGTATCTCAGCCTGTTTCCTGTGCGCAGCACTAGGACGCCCTCCCTTAACGGCCGTTCCCTACCCCGCTGCCCTAAACACCACCAACGACCTGTTCCCTTCCCCTCCTCCCATTTTTGACGCGTCCTTGTTCCCAAACCCACTTCAACAACAGTTCTCGTTTTGTTACTATGACGGGCCAGCACCAATCTATGCAATCAGACTGCCCCGCCTGACCGGCCACTAACAGCCCCCGAAGGGTTCTTTTTCTGGGGCAATGGCACTCTTTCTAAAAATCTCTCTAACACCGTCAGTCCTGAGTTACTATGCCTTCCCGTGACATTGGGACCTCAGCTGACACTCCTTACCCCTGCTGAGTATCTAGGGTGGAGCATACCTCACCCCCTAAGTCAAAATCAAAGCCTGCCGCCTTCCTCCCCTTGGTAGCCGGCGTCTCTCTTCCCTCATCCCTGGTCGCCGCTGGCCTGGCCGGCGGAGCCTTGGGGCACTCTCTCTCTACTACCTCCAAACTTGCTCACCAGTTTGCCATGGCAGTTGAGGCCTCCGCTGAATCCCTGGCCTCCTTACAAAGACGGATAACTTCTCTTGCTCAAGTTACTTTACAGAACCGCCGTGCACTGGACCTTCTTACCGCTGAAAAAGGAGGGACCTGCCTGTTCCTCAAGGAAGAGTGCTGCTCTACGTCAGTGAATCCGGCCTTGTGGACACACGAGTCCAGCAGCTGCACAAACTCCACGTTGAACTACAGAGAAAAAAATTTGCTGCTGCTGCCGATGATTGGTGGAGATCCTCCATGCTCTCACTTTTGATGCCCCTTGTAAGACCCTTGATTAGCTTTTTATTGTTAGTTACCTTGGGACCCTTCATATTTAACAGGATCATAAGATTCATAAAACAGCAAATTGACTCCCTGGCATCAAAGCCTCTAGAAATATACTCTCATAGACTTGACCTGGCCGGCAGAGGCTTGGCAGAACCTGAGGAGGTAAATATTCCTACGGGAAGTGCATAGAGCTCAGAGACATGCACACCAGTGGGTGTTGGCACCAGACAAGGGGTGCGAGGCTGAGCACTGCAGGGGGAGGCCCGCTGGTCCGTCTCTGAGTCCCCTGAGAGGTATACCTGAATTGCATAGAGGGTGGTGTCCTATCAAAAAAAAAAAAATTCCAGCACTGCCTCTCCTCCCAAAAAGGCACCAAGGGCTTACAACTAAACTACGGAGGATTCAGGTCACTACCTCCCCCCCTCTGTTAAAGCCACTTGCCATAAAGGCAAAAAATCAAACAAATCCCCTCTTACTTTGCCGATCGCCTCATCTAAATTCAAATAAAAAGGGAGGAAATGCCGGGAGCCAAAGGGTTAAAAGAACTTTGATGGAAAAGACAGAACTAACCAACCTTAGCGGAACGTTACAGCAAAACAAACCGCAGTAAATAACTGTTAGTTCCTGAAGGGTCATAAATAACTGTGGACTCCAGGAACGGAGATGACCATCTGTCACTGATCGGTTCCTGGCACCAATTACCCCTCTCAGCATTCTTTCCCCCTTCCCCTCATTTGTCTTCCCCCTGGTTGTGTCTATAAGCAGCCCCCTTTTGAATAAACGTTGGAGCTTGATCAGACCTCCTTCTTGCTCTCATTCTTTGTGTCTCTTGTCCCATCCATTCGCCCGTTCCCTCCCCCAGGTTCCCGTTGAAGGACCCCGCGGGCCGGGGCAGAAAAGGTCAGAGCCAGCTGCTGCACGGGATGGGGATGCAAGCCATTTTACTGGGATATTACAGAGCAGGGTGATCCCCAAAACAGGAGGAACGGGGCGCCTGCTGATGGCGGACACCCAGCGCTGAGCACAGAGGATGCGGTGGAGGTGGGTCTCGAAAACTAGAAAGGGGACGGCGCCCAGTACGGATCAGACGCTTAGGTGAGGTCTGGAGGCAGTTCCACGGGTCTAGAAGCCCTCTTTTCCCCAGTAACCAAAGGACGAAATCCTTTTTGAGGGTCGGGCTCAAGAAAGCAGATTCACCTTGCCCGGGCCCGGGCCACCAGACATACCCGGTGAGCCAAATGCTGAGAAGTGACCTGTGGGCAGGCCTAGACGGGGACCTGCAGGGGGCGTCATCAGATTCCAGGATGACAGAGCCCAAGTCCCAGGGCCCACGAAGTCCCTGACCAGCACTGGCCCCCCTGCTGTTCCTGGTTCAGGCCCAGAGGGAGCCACTCAGGAAACAGCTGGGGGGAGGGGGAAGATAAGGACAGCAGGGAAGAAAAAGGAAGTGAACTTAATATCTAGTACAGGCTGCTTACGTGTAATATTCGAGGGGAGAACAGCTCTGGAAAAGGAAGAGGGCTTCAGGGTCAGTGACAGACGACAAAAATTAACATGGACGCACGGAAGGCTAAGTAGCTGCGCTCAACGGGAGAGAAGCAAGGTCATGGGAACAGCCGGTGTTTGCAGGGTTCCTGCCCCACTCCACACGGCACCCTAATACCGGCCTCCCTAACATTTTCTGCACCCCCTGGAAAGGTGGGCCTGGGAGTTTTCACAGCCCTGCCTCAGTTAGGCCTCTGTTTCTGGTGCACCCAGGGTCCTCATGCCAGGATGTGTGAAAGCGGCCCGGGAAGGAGGGGAGAGAGCCTTTGAACTGTCACTTTTCCAAGTTCCAGGGAGCTCCTGGTCATTCCTCTCAGGACTGGGCTCCCACGGGGTAGAAACCCAGAGCTGCAGGCCCTCCTGGGCCATTCCGGGTGGGTCTTCCAGAGGCCAGCCTTCCCCAGTGCCAGGCAGGGGAGCAGAGACCTCCTCCTCGCGTGGAAGACCCACTCACTCTGTCTGCCTCCTCTCCCCGCTCCCCCAACGGCCTGGACTCATCCTTGCTGTCCCCAGCCCCACACCCCACCCCAGGCCAGAGCAGGGGCGCATCCTTCCTCTCCGGCCCTGCCCGGCTGCCCTCTTTATCTTCCACAGCCACGCCCCAGAAGAGGAGAGGTGGGGGGCTGGCACCCCTCCTTCCCCCACCCCCTCCCCCCCAAGCCGGCTCCACGGCTGGGCTGGCGCAGGTTCCGGCTCGTCTGGGGCGGGGACTGGGGAGCACCCAAAAGTTGCGATGAGGGCGGGGACGCAGGCCCATCTTTAAAGGCCGGCAACTGGCCCGAAGGCTCCTGGCACCGCCAGCAACCCGGGCGACCCCTCGCGGTGCGCACAGGACCCGGAGCCCGAGCTGCCTGGAGCCATCATGGGCCGCTACCGCATCGGCGTGGCCACCGGCGCCTGGCTCTTCTCTGGGTCGCACAACCGCGTGCAGCTGTGGCTGGTCGGGGCGCGCGGAGACGCGCAGCTGGAGCTGTGGCTGCGGCCGGTGCGGGGCCAGGTCAGTCACCCGAGCAGGGACCCCGACCTGGGCTGGGCTTGGGGTCACGGCGGGAGGACATCAGGGACGGGCGCTGCCAGGGGAGCGACGGCATAACCTCCCCGGCAGGGACAGGAGCCGGAGCCCAGGTTGGGCGCAGTGCCTTCTCCCTCCCGACCCGGTCCTCACACCCTCCCCGGCTTCCCCAAGTGACCCCAGAGCCCGTGTCCATGCGGGATCGGAGGTCCCTCCAGAGGCTGCACGGAGGGCGGGGGCGGGGACAGCTCAGGGCTGGGCCCACATCGGCGACCACGCGGTCACCAGTCACTGACCCTGCTGCACAGGTGTCGGAGCAGGGAACGAGCGCTGCCGTTTCCCGGGGCCCTTGGGCAGCGGGGACTCCCCACAAAGACGGCCTCCTGGGGCCCCTGCTCCTAAGTGTCGCGGGGTGTGGCCCCCACAGGTGGAGGAGTTCGAGCGGGACGTGCCCAGCGACCTGGGGCCCCTGCAGTTCGTGAAGCTGTGCAAACACCCCTCGTGGGTGGACGACGCGTGGTTCTGCGACTGCGTCACGGTGCGCGGCCCCGGGGCCGAGGACGCCGCCTTCTTCCCCTGCTACCGCTGGGTGCTGGGCCCGGGCGAGCTGAGCCTGCCGGAGGGCACCGGTGAGGGGCGGGGGCGGGCGGGGGAGGGGCTCCGACACCGCGGTGCTCAGCGGGTCAGGGAGGAGTTCTCAGTCCCCAAGTTACACACAGAATAAGGAGACTGGAGGCGAAGAAGGATCTGGAGAGCCCTCTTCCAAGGAGGGAGGCGCCTGGGGGCTGAGCCGAGTGGGGCGGAAGGGCGCCAGCGGCCGCAGTCAGGGCAGCAGGTGCAGCAGGCGGCCGCTCCGGGGAGGACCAGGAACGAGGCTGAGGAAGGGCTCAGACAACTGGGAGGGGCGGGGCGCCCGACAGCGGGCAGAGGAGGGTGTGCTTTGGCATCGGTCACCATGGGAGGGGAGGTCGAGGACAGTAAAGACGGAGACCTGAGGGGGTTGTGACACAGGGGAGTGCGGCCAAAGAGGAGGAACCCGTCCACACAGACATGACGACCGACCGTGAGGCTAAGCAGGATGGAGTCAGGGCAAGGCCACCACTGCCGCTCCTCGCGCTCCTGAGCCAGCCAAGGTGTGCCGGGCGAGGCTCCCCACTGGTGAGATTAAGCAAAGCTGATGCATGGTAGAAAGAGGCGTGGCCATGCGGCTGATGAAGGCTTTATCAGCCTAAATAAGGTGATGAATCCAGCCCCAGGCACTGATGAAACAGGGTCAGGGAGGGAAAGACAGGCTAACGACCATGACATTTGTGTCTCAGGGAAAGGGCTGAGCACTGAGGGGAGGGCCGCAGGAGTACAAGGTCAGCAGATTTAGGAAGCACTCATCCAGGTGACCCACAGGGGAGGCACAGCGAGAGACAGAAGCCACAGAGCAGGACCGGGCCCTCGGGCCCTGACCTCCATGCCGACGATGAGGACAAGCAAGGGCGAGCACACCACGAAAACCTGAGTGGCCAATCATCATCATGTCTCCCCAGCACGCCTAGCAGGAGGCAATGCCCTGGACGTGTTCCAGAAGCATCGAGAGAAAGAGCTGATGGAGAGACGAAAGCTGTACTGGTGAGCCCTGCCCCCACAGCCCCCACCCCAGCTGCCCCCCCCCCGACGTAGACGCCCTCCCTGAAGCCTTGTCCCCCTCCCCCAGCTGGGCCACCTGGAAGGAAGGGTTACCCCGGACAATAGCGGCGGAATGCCAGGATGATCTGCCTCCAAACGTGAGGTTCCACGAGGACAAGAGGCTGGACTTT
Source organism: Suricata suricatta (assembly GCF_006229205.1). Classification (NCBI taxonomy): domain Eukaryota; kingdom Metazoa; phylum Chordata; class Mammalia; order Carnivora; family Herpestidae; genus Suricata; species Suricata suricatta. The sequence goes on from NC_043716.1 coordinate 1,716,062, forward strand.
GAGTGGGCGCTGAAGGCAGGGTGAGGAGCGGAGCGGGGCCGGGAGACCCCCGACGGCGGGATCGAGCGAGGGGCCGCGGGGCCAGCGGCTGGGCTCACGTCCCCACCCGTCCTAGGGCTCTAGAGATGGTCCTCAAACGCGCTTACACCCTCCTGAGCTCCTGGAGCCACCTGGAGGACTTTGATCAGATCTTCTGGGGCCAGAAGAGCGACCTGGCTGGTCAGTGTCCCCCCAGGTCTCTATGCATCCCCGGTGGCCCCTTTGGATGTCCCACCCTTCACACCCCACGGTCCCCATGACTCCTTGCCAGCTGAGACCCTATTGGGCCCCATCATGTCACAGAGGCCTCCAGAATGACAAGCCAGGGGGTGCAGATGGGCGGTCATGTGCCTGAACTGCCCGGGCAGGGCCTGGAGGAGACAGACGTCCAGGAGGTGACGAACACCCCCTCCTCCACCCCCCTCACCCCGCAGAGAAGGTGCACCAGTGCTGGCAGGACGACGAGCTTTTTGGCCACCAGTTCCTCAACGGCGCCAACCCCATGGTGTTGAGACGCTGCACCTCCCTGCCCTCCCGGCTGGCGCTGCCCTTGGGGACGGAGGCGCTCGGGGCCCGGCTTGAGAGAGAGCTCCAGGTACTTGGCTGTGTGGCCAGGAGACGCGGTGACAGGGAGGGACCAAAGAGGAGTCAGGGGAAGAGGGGCTTGGTGGCCCACTGTGCCTGGGCACAGGGCCCCATGCGGAAAGCCTAGGATGACAAAGCACACAGAAGGGTGCCACAGGGAGTTCCCCGCACAGGGTGAATTCCCAGGGCACTGGTGGGGCCAGAGACGCTAGCAGGGACACTGACATACTCCCAACACCGGCATCATGGGCAGGGACGAAGGTGAAGAAGGCACCACCAGGAGGGAGACGCGGGGGTGCTGCCTGGAGGAGAGCAGGGTTTGGAGATGAGCAGGCCTGCGCACGTGCGGGCTGCATCTGGCGGCGGCCTTGTTTAGGGCCCCGCGTGGAGTCCTCGGCAGGAAAGGAGGCCCTGGGACAGGAAGCCAAAGAGCATCTGCTGGGCTGGTGGGGACCACACACAGGGAGCAGAGCACCAAGGGATGAGGCGAAGGGGACCAGCCAGCTTGGCAAAAGGACACCTGCCGGTGCCCGTAACACAGACTGGATGGGACGTGGCCCCGGCTCTGAGCCCAGGTCCACCACCACACGTGCCCTGAACACGAGGGCAGTGGGGTCGGACTCTCCGGGTCTCCGGTACCGACACAGGACGACGGCAGAAGCTAGGGGAGGCTGGCCCCCCGGCCCCGGCCCCTCAGGGCTGCGCGCTCAGCCCAAGGTGCACCCCTCCTCCCCGCAGAACGGGTCCCTGTTTGAGGCCGACTTCAGCCTGCTGGATGGGATCCCGGCCAACGTTATCCAAGGACAGAAGCAGTACGTGGCTGCCCCCCTCGTCTTGCTCCAGATGGGGCCCGAGGGGAAGCTGCTGCCCGTGGCCATCCAGGTGAGGCGCCCCGGGCCCCCTCCCACCTGCTGTCGGTTCACCCCGACCTCTGCTGCCAGGGAGCCAGCGCCTGCTTCTGTGCCCCTCTCCCCGCCTCACCCGGAGGGGCCCATCCGCCTGTCGCTCTTGGCTTGCTTGCGGTCCGCTCTCCCCCCGCTCACTCAACCAGAAGCTCCTGTTCTGGTCAAGAGTCATAGTGGCCTTTTGGATTCTCATCCTGTACCCGGTGGTTCTCGAACTTTCGTGGGCACCACAATCATGTTTAAATGCCGGTGGCCGGGACCCCTCGCCCCACCAGACTTGCGGGCTCAGTCGGTTGGCATTTCTAACAAGTTCCAGTGCGATGCTGGTGCCGGCTGGGGACACACCTGAGAGAGCTCTCCTCTCGCTGGAGCCCTGACTCTAAACCCCCGCGATCTCCATCCCTTCCTCCCATGGTTCTCACCAGCCCGTTACCGAGTCCACGGCCTCACACATCCAGTTTCCCGCTGCCCGCCGTCACTCAGGCAGCCACGGGGCCCCTGCCTCTGCCGCTCCTGCCTTCGCCCCATCCGGGCACCGGGCGCACCGCTGGCGGGAGGCAGGGTGGGAGAGGGCCTCGGACTCGCCCTAGCCCGTGACCCGCGGGGAACAACACATCCTCGGCGGTGGCTCCCCCAGAAGGCTGAGCGGAACGTCACACAGAAGGCAGCCGGCAGTAACTGGCCGGCTACCCTCACGCAGCTGCAGCCCCCCAGCCCCGGCTGCCCAGCGCCCCCGCTGTTCCTGCCCTCCGACCCCCCGCTCGCCTGGCTCCTGGCAAAGACGTGGGTCCGAAGCTCCGATTTCCAGCTGCACCAGCTCCAGTATCACCTGCTGAACACCCACCTGGTGGCCGAGGTCATCGCCGTGGCCACCATGAGGTGCCTCCCAGGGCTGCACCCCATCTTCAAGGTACGTCCTTTCCCCTCCGCGTCCCAGTCCAGACCCCAATGCCACGTGGTATTGCAGGAGCAAAAACAATGTTTCCATCAGTTTGTGAAAGAGAGTGGAGAGACGGGAAGGAAGACTGTACTTGAAACCTGTATCTTAATGATGTTGAGTCCCTTAAAGTTTCTTGGGAACGCTCTGAAATTCTCAGAGAGCGGACGGCGTAGCGATGGGCTGGAGGGTAGTGGAGGGTTGCTAGTGAGACACAGGCCTTGTTCTGCCTCTGGAGAGTTGCTGTTCAGCCAGCAAGGCAAGCGACACCCCAGAGAACCTTCTGGAGAACAGTAAGTGGGCCTGCAATGTGAAGTCCCGGGACAGAGCTGTGAACACCACAGAACTGGCCCAGAACATTCTGCTGCAGCTGACGAGCGTGCTGAGTCAGAACAGATCAAAAGGCCAGGAGAACGCCCGGGCGGACTGCCCGTTCCCCGCCCCGGACTGGTGCAGGGAGGCATGTGCCAGCGAGGAGGGGGCGCGGGCGAAAAGGGCAAAGACATCAGAGACTTGGCGGAGGGAAGGGACAGTGGCTGCAGCGAACCCGGTGTAAGGCGGGGGTCCACACTCCCGCGACACCTGGGAGCCCACAAGGTGGAGGTGTCCTAACGCCCTAGAGAGTGACACTTTGTACGAGAGCGAGCTCAGGATCCCTTGCTAGGCAGAGGGCCGCCGAGCAAGGCCTGTGCTTAAAAGCGTTCTCAACATGCCGGTGGCACTTAAGATACAGGGACATGGCGGAGAGGGGACGAAGCTGACCGCAGCTTCCCCTGACTGTTAGCGACGGCAAGGTCAGGAGGAGAGCTGGTCTGGAGGCAAAGTCCAGGTTTAAGTGCGGGGTGCTGAAGTGCTGGCAGGTCTGCACGTGGGACCCGGGCTTCCAGCCGCCCCCCAGCCTGGCCCGGGCAGCCGCCGCCTCGGGGAGCCGGGATAACACAGGCAAGACCGAGTCCAGCAAGCAGACTGAACCTCGGATCTCGCCCATCTCCTGTCGCTGCCGCGTCTCCGTCTTCTGCTCACCGGGAAAGGGTGACGCTCAAGACTCCCTGTCACTTGTGCAGCCCCGTCCCCACCTCGCTCTGCATGGCCCCGTCGCAGGTCAGGCCCACGGGAGAGCGAAGCCTGCTCATGTCACAAGGGTTCCTCGTGCAGCCTCTGGATCCGGATGCTGGCGACGGACCAGGATCCTGACCTCGGCACCTCCCTGATGCGCGCGCAGGGAGCTCCACCGTGGGGCTGTGACGGGACAAGACAGCATCACGATGAGCCACAGGCGGAGAGCCACAACGCACGTTGGCTCCTGCGGACCTCCGCCGTGCACTTGGGACTTCCTAGTACACTCGGCGTCTTTTGTGAACGTGCGGAAAAGCTGCACACCGACGTGAGCTGACACCAGTGATCCCCGTGGTCATTCCCCGTGTGCCGCATCTACAGCGCAGAGGAGCCCCCACCCCACAGGAAGCCTGCCCAGGGCCCTGGGCAGAAACAACACAAAACAGGCTGAGATCAAAGAAACATGTGTGGGGGTCAGACCACCTGTTTTAATGCCTGATACAAAGCTGTGTCTTACAGCCATTAAGAGGAGACGGACCTAACCACCCAACTGGGGCAGATGTGAGGGCAGCGCCTGCCGGTGTAGGCAGGCAGCTCCCTATGCACCCCCACAACTCATAGAACCACCCCCCAAGGTGCCTCCCCTGGACCACAGCCGCCAGACGGGGGTGGGGCTCTGCAAACGAGCAGGGGCTAATTAAGCTATGAGTATGTGCACCAGAGAGAGAGAAAAAAAATTAAAAGGACACCTACACTCCAGGCGGGAATAATAAAGACCCAAGGGAGCAGCTGCAGTCAGGGCCTGACTCACGGTGCAGTAAAGGGCACGACAGAGAGTGCTCAGAGATGCACAGGCCGGGCAGGGAGGACAGCGGCCAGAGTGGAGAGGGCCACCAGGCCGGGCGCCACGGCCCTGGAGAAAAGACCCCAGCGTGGCCTCCCTAACCACCCCCGACCCTCCCCTCCCCAGCTCCTGATCCCGCACATCCGCTACACCTTGGAAATCAACACCCGGGCCAGATCCCAGCTCATCTCGGAAGGGGGTATATTTGATAAGGTAAGGAGGTAACAGGGTGGAGGTCGGGGGTGGGGGCTCATCGCCCAGCATTCCACGACCTCCGCCACGTTCGGGGTCCCAGACTGTGGGAGTGTCCGGGCCTGAGACCCACGAGGCCACCCCTGTACACTCGTGTCTCCAGAGGCGAACCCCACGTCCGAGCCCCTCTTCTCTCCCGTCCCAGGCGGTGAGCACAGGCGGCGGGGGCCACGTGCACTTGCTCCGCCGGGCCATGGCTCAGCTGACCTACTGCTCCCTCTGCCCGCCGGACGACCTGGCTGCGCGGGGCCTGCTGGGAGTCCCAAGTGCCCTCTACGCCCACGATGCTTTGCAGCTCTGGGAGATCACTGCCCGGTGGGTGAGAGCAGCGGCTGGGAAACGCGGGGCCCTCGGGGGGACTGTGGGGCTCTGACCTGACGTCAGCACGGGGCAAAACTCCCACGTGAAAACTAGAAGGTCCAGGGGCGCCTGGGGGCTCAGTCGGTTGGGTGTCCGACTTCAGCTCAGGTCATGATCTCTCTGTTTGTGAGCCGCTTCGGGCTCTGGGCTGACGGCTCGGAGCCTGGAGCCTGCTTCCAATTCTGTCTCGGTCTTGATGTCTCCCCTTCCCCTGCTGCACACTTTCTCTCCCTCCCTCTCTCTCAAACATGAATAAACATTAAAAAAAAAAAAAAAACAGAAAACACGAAGGTGCGGACAGGAGGCACAGGAACTAGTCCTGGGGAGGTAAGGAAGAGTCAGGAGGCGGTGGAGGCGGAGGCAGGCAGCGGGCAGGGAAAGCTGTGCGGGCAAACCGCTGGCGGGGCCTGGCGAGGTCAGGGACTTGGTCAGAAGAATGCCTCTCAGCCACGGGTCCAGAATTCTCTTTTGCTATTTAGTTTTTTAATGTTTGTTTATTTTTGAGGGAGAGGGTGAGGGAGGGAGAGAAAGAGTGCAAGCAGGGGAAGGGCAGGAAGAGAGGGAGACACAGAATCTGAAGTAGCTCCAGGCTCTGTGCTGACAGAGGGGCTTGAACCCATGAACTGTGAGACTGACCTGAGCCGAAGTCAGACGCTTAACCGACTGAGTCCCCCGGAGAGCCCCCGACAAGTCCAGAATTCTTTTTTTCTTTTTCATTGACATTTACTTTTGAGAGAGAGACACAGAGCGTGAGCAGGAGAGGGACAGAGAGACAGGGAGACACAGAATCCAAAGCAGGCTCCAGGCCCCCAGCTGTCAGCACAGAGCCTGACTCGGGGCCCGAACTCACGAGCCGTGAGATGACGACCTGAGCCGAAGTCAGACGCTTAGCCGACAGAGCCCCCCCAGGTGCCCACGAGTCCAGATTTCTCAAAAGTAATGGCACCCATTTTCTTCCTTTGTGAACTAGGGTTTAGAAAGAGCTAGGGAAGGGCCCCCCACGACAACGCTGGGCAGAGGCCGCAGGAAAGGAGTAGAGGTCAGAGGTGGAGCCTTCCCCCCTCCAGGAGCTCAGCCCCCTTCTCCTCCGGGCAGGTACGTGCAAGGCATCGTGCACCTCTTCTACCCCAAGGACGACGTCGTGAGAGGGGACCCTGAGCTGCAGGCCTGGTGCCGGGAGATCACCGAGGTGGGGCTGTGCCAGGCCCAGGACCGAGGTAGGAGCCCTTCCCAGAGACGGGAGCCCCATCTCCGTCCCGCCCCTCTGGGTTCAGGCCCCAACCCCTCATCACAGCCCCCTCCCCAGCCACGCACGAAGCATCAGAATCCCGTTCCCACCTCTTACTACTCACGACAATTCTAGATACCCAGAGTCTCTAGATACCTGCCATCCCCCAGCCCAAGTCAGAGGCCCCTAATCCGCCCCTGCATGGGCCCGGTTAAGACCCGAACCACAGGCAGCGCAGACGTGCCCAGGCTCCACGGGGCTCCCGTGCCCTCCTCATTGTCCTCGATTTCCCTATATGAGATACGACCGGGGAGACTTTTCCACGGAGGCCCGGGGTCTGGCCCTCTGCTTCCCCGCCTCCACACGCCCCCTTCTGCGCGCATGCCCACAGGGCAGGGTCGGACCTGGGGCACACTCAGCACCGATGGAGCAGAACTCAGCGCCCCGCCCACCGCGGTCACGGTTGAGGCCAGTTCGGCCTCCCCTCCGCCTAGGGCCTGGCCTCCGCCCTTAGCATTTTCTCAGCTCTCACTGGGCTCCCCCTCCCTGTCCAACACGCACAGGCCAGCGCGGACCGCTGCATCCCGAGAGCCATTACAGCCAGGCCCCGGGGGTGCAGCGAGCAATAAACCAACGCCTGCACCCCTCTTCCAGGACTGAACTCTCCCCGGTGGGCCCCGGTGCCAAAAGACCCTCCTTCCTCTCCCTGGCCACCTCCCCAGCACCATCCACAGCTGGAAAAGAAACTAAACACGCAGATGGGGCTTCGGCCTCCACCGTCTGCCTCTCATTCGCTCTTCTCCCCCCTCCCCCCTTCTCATAGGGCACTTTACCTAATTTTCCCAACAGCCTTTCTAGAGAAAACGTGTTAAAATTAAAAACAGCTTGAGACTAGCCCTCAGAAACCCAGGTTCGAGGTCAGCCTCTGCCTTTTCCCAAGGATGGGATCCTGACACAGAGCTTCATCTCTCTGGTCTTTTTTTTTTTTTCCAGTCTCCAGAAGGGGAGTATTTATATTTGTTCTGCTTAACAGTTAAGATAATTGGGCCTCTGAGTCCCCACCTCCGCTGTAAAACCAGAGGCCCAAGACAACCCTTGTGGAAGCCGCTCTTGGCTGTGACACCGAGAACACGCGACGTCACTTACTCCTCACCTTGTTAACTCAGACGCTTACTGCCCTGTTGGGAAACGGGAGGAAACATCCCTAAGCTCTGAACCCCTTTCTGAGGCAGAAGATAGTCTATCGCTCCGACCTTGTCAGCCCCCAACCCTTCCCTAATAATAATTGTTAATTACTGTGAATTCATAACGTACTAGGTGAATTCAAACCATTATCTCATTTATAAAGCAGGTATCATCCACATTTCACAGGTGAAGAAACTGAGGTTCAGGGAAGTTAAGTAATTGGCCTAAGGTACCCAAATCATATCGCTTGAACCTGAATTAAAGCACACCTGATACAAATGCATTTAAATAAATGAGCAAATGAATAAACACCCATCAATGCCAAAATACAGGTGACCCTTACACAATGCAGGGGTGAGGGCGCCGACCCTCCCCCACACACACAGCAGTTAAAAATCTGCGTCTAACTTTTGACTCCCCAAAAACTTCACTACTAAGAGCCTACTGTTGACCGGGAGCTTTACCAAGAACATAAACAGTCAAGTAGCACGTATCCTGTGTGTCATATGCATTGTACGTTGTGCTGGCAATAAAATGCGCCAAGCAAAAGGAAATATTAAGAAAGCCGTAAGGAGAATCTGTTTGTAATACCATGTGGTCAATCACCCACACAGAAACAGACCCGTGCCGTTCAAACCCAACCTGTGCAGACGGTCGGCCTGCAGGTCTCTCCTCTCAGGCCGTAGCCTCCAAATCCTCTTCCTCTCTGCCCAGGTTTCCCTGCCTCCTTCCAGTCCCAGAATCAACTCTGCCATTTCCTTACCATGTGCGTCTTCACATGCACTGCCCAGCACGGGGCCATCAACCAGGGCCAGGTATGACAGCCAGAAGCCCAGGTCCCCCAAGGCAAGTGTTGGACCTTGGGATTCCCAAGGGAAGGACAGGGGTTCAGGGCTACGTGAGCAGCAGAATCCCAGGTTGCTGTGTCGTCCCCCAGCTGGACTGGTACGCCTGGGTCCCTAATGCCCCTTGCACCATGCGGATGCCCCCACCCACCACCAAGGAAGACGTGACCATGGCCACAGTGATGGGCTCACTACCTGACATCCGCCAGGCCTGTCTTCAGATGACCATCACGTGGCACCTGGGTCGCCGCCAGCCAGACATGGTGAGAGAGGACTCTGGGGAAAGCCAGAAGGGAGAAAAGAGAGTGAGGGTCTCTGTATCTTCTGCCTCTGGACTAGAAACTGACTGACCTTTTGTTCTTTCCTAGGTGCCCCTGGGGCATCACAAAGAAAAGTATTTCTCAAGCGCCAAGGCCAAGGCTGTATTAAGCCAATTCCAAACAGATTTGGAAAACTTAGAAAGAGAGATCACAGCCCGGAATGAGCAAGTGGCCCTACCCTACGACTACCTGAAGCCCAGCCGTATAGAGAACAGTATTACCATCTGAGCTCTAGGGCGCCCCCGCCTGGAGGACTTCAGATCAGCGATAGGGCTCACATTTCCATCTTGAATTCCGTGGAGTCCAGTCTCAGCTGCTAAAGCTCTACTCTCCCCACAGCTAAAGCCCCCACGTCAGTATCCCACCCTCCCGGGAGGCTGTACATCTTTTCGGTAAAGGGCCCGCTAAAAACTGTCTCAGGCTTTGCAGGCCAAGTGGTCTTTGTCACGGTCTGCTGACACCGAATGGTCCCGATACAGCACAAAAGCAGCCACAGAAGACAGGTCAATGAGTGACCGTCGCTGTGCTCCTGCAAAACTGGGTTTATGAGGTGTGAAATATGAACCGCAAGGGGTCACAAAGTGGACTTCTTTTGGCTCAATCAACCATTTAAAAATGCAAGAAAATCTTGTGCTTTGCTGGAGGGACCTGCCTGGGGCTGCTCTGTGCTAGCCTGAGGCACTGACCCTACTTTGCAGAACGTCCAGGTGGGGCAGACGAGATTTCTTGGATAAATCAACTACCTCAACCAATTCTCCTTTCCCAGGAGCTGGACTTCCTGCGCAGTGGCCAACTTAAAACTTCCCAACCCTGTTTTTTGCCGATGTCCCCTCCACGGTTCCCCCTATTTGCACACCCACCCAAAGGTCCTTGAATAAGAATGGTGCTCCTGGGCAGACTAAACCACGCATCCCTTGACGGCTTCCTCCCCCTGGGAAGTCTCAAGCACGAGAGGCGTGAATTTCATGTCCCAAAGCCAAAGCCACTTTCCCAGCCCCTTTGGGATCCCAAGGTCGGTCTGTTTCCCAGGATTCAAGTTCTCTCTCATAACCTGTTTAAGAACGATATGCATTTTAAAAATGGGGAAATAAAAAGTACTACAAGGTTGTCCTAATCAGGGACACAGTAATTCTTTGTCTGGTTCTGGGGTCTCGGGATCAAAATGACCCTTCTCCATCATGCGGCGACCCCTGCCCTCCTACAAGAGGTACACCAGGATGAGCGCAAAACGGTGTTCTCCAAACAACACACACCTGCCTCTCGCCGGTGAAGCAAGCAAACTTCCTCTTCGGAGATGGGGACCGATTCTTACCGGTAAAATCTTGTGCCCTACGCCTTACTCAAGGGTCCTGTCTGGGACCACTTTTCGCAGCAGGGAAGCCAAGTGGCGTCTTGGACTTACTCCTTTCTCCAAATACATTTAGCAAGGCCACTCTCCCTACATGCACAGCGTGTTCACGGAGTCTGCTTTCCCGGGACTTTTCCTAACACCCCGCGTTTTTCCTGGGTTGAGCATCTAGAACGATTCAGTATTTTGCGTTTGGTAACAAAACGTGACGTAAGGACTCCCGGTACAAACCCTTGGCAATTCTAAAGCCTCCTGGGCACGACTGCACGCTTAGCCTCGGGAAGGGGCTCCTATCTACTTCCATCGTGTCAGAATATATTTTTAAAGGCAGGGACGAGAAGAGATAGAGGCGTTCCTTCTCGGTGTAAATCCCTGTGTGTCACTTACCATGTCCCCCCCCCCCCACGACGAGACACCACCCGCAACTAACGTATCTGAGGGAGGGGAAATCGGGTAGTTCCAATCGTCCGCGCCTCAGAGCCCAGCGCCACGGTTACTAGAAGCTCCGCCAGAGGGACTCCTTCCCCAGGCGCGGCTGCGCGGCTGCCGCATCACGTGACGCTCAGAATTCGATCACGTGGAGCGCTGGATCCTCCCACTCCAGCCTGAGTTGGGGGGGGGCCAAGAAAGCGGAGGCGTTGCTCCTGCAATACCCGCGCCCCAGCTACATAGGTCATGAGGGGTTCCTGGGGGGCTGCCCCAGCCTCACACACCGCCTGCCCCGCTGGAGATCCGGGAAGGCCCGGCGGAGCCCAGCGATCTCCGCCCGGAGTCCCCCGGCGCGATGGTTGGCGCCGGAGGCCACGCCCCCTCGGCCGCGCTCCCGACGGCTCGTCCTCTGCGGCGCTAGCCCCCAAGTCCAGCTCGCTTTCTCCCGGGCGATCCAGGCGTTCATCCCACCGCTTTCCCGTTCAGCACGCCACTAGGTGTCCCCCCGACCCCCTTCTCCATGGCGTCGCTTCTGTGCTGTGGGCCCAAGCTGGCCGCCTGCGGAATCGTCCTCAGCGCCTGGGGAGTGATCATGTTGGTGAGGGGATCGCCCGGCGAGAGCCGGAGAGGGTCCGACGCGCCCCGGTGTTGGAAGGCTGGGAGACTCGGGGCCGTAGGAAGCAGCAGTCAGGTTGGAGGGGGTGTCCAGTTAGCCGCTGGAGGACGAGACACCTGAGATTGAGAAATGGGGAACTGGAGACAGGCGAGGGGGAGCCCAAGCGGGGAGCGGGAGCCGCGGCTGGTAAATCTAGAGACCCCCACAAAGGTAGGAGGAAGACGAGCTGGGTTCTTGAGAGATGCCTGCGCTGCGTGGAGGGCAGTGGGGACACGAGCGTTTGGTCCCGAAATGGGTGGCTGGGCCCTTGCTTCCCCAGGACTACCCACCCCCCTCTAGGAAGAAATCTCAGAAGTGCTGATTTCCTCCCTGTCCCGTGATAATGACGCCTCTGGACAGGAGGATAATCTGGGTTGCTCACTATTCCTGCCCTTGCACCAGCCGAGTTGTCTTTGTCACCGACTCACGCCCTATTCCTGGTGACTGAGTCCGAATACAGCTGCAACTACCCGAATCCCAGCTCGCTCCGGTAGTGCCCAAACGCAGATGTTGTGGAAACATTAGAAGTGGGAGTTGTTTAGACTGAGCAGGTTCGGTGCCTGAGTTCACCCACCTGCCTATTCCCTCTTTTCAGATAATGCTCGGAATCTTTTTCAACGTCCATTCAGCTGTGCTGATTGAGGACGTCCCCTTCACCGAGAAAGATTTCGAGTAAGTAGTCAGGTGGGAGAGGCGGGGCCGGGGCTGGGTGGGAGGCGGCTGATATGCTGGCACAGTGGTAGGCGGGGAACTGCCGGTGCCCGGTTGCTTGGGGCCCCGAGGCTAGGGAGCTGAGCGCAGAGTCGGTTCTCTGGCAGTCTTGGAGTCGGACCTGAGTGGCCATCCTAAACCCACCGCTTTAGGCGTGGCTTCTTAGGTACTTTCCTTGACTGCAACGTGTCGCCGTCCACCTCTGCCAACGGGATGCTATCATAGGACTCACCCCAGAGGGTTAGGAGGAAGCTGAATAGTACATGTAGAATGGAGAAGCGCCTAGAATGGTGGCTGGCACACAGTGCCCAGTAAATGTTGGCTGCTGGGATCGTTTCTGACACGTCTCTACCTAATCCCCACCCTAGGAAAGACCCCCAGAAAATCTATGATCTTTACGAGCGAGTCAGCTACAACTGTTTCATCGCCGCAGGCCTCTACCTCCTCCTTGGGGGCTTCTCCTTCTGCCAAGTTCGGCTCAACAAGCGCAAGGAATACATGGTGCGCTAGAGCATCGTCGCGCCGCCCCCACCCCCCGCTCCGGCCCCCTCCTCTATTTAAAGACTCTCCCCGCCCACCCACTCCGGCGCCCCCTGCGGGACCGGGGTTCCCTGCGGCGAGACTGAATCCCCCGTTTCCCCCGCGGAGGGAGGCCGTTCCCTGGGCCTCCACAATAAAGCGAAACCTCCCTCTTCCGCCTCGTGTCTGTGCTTGGGTCGGGGAAAGGGGGGCGGGCACGGGAGCTGGAGGCCGGCGTCCGCACCCGCAGTCCCGACGCACCGACGGAAGTGGAGTGAGGCCGAGCCGGAAGTGAGGCGGTGTCTTCCACCCTCGGCTCGGCTGGCCCGGGGCCGCCGGAGCCTCGGCTGCTGGCGAGGCAGGGGAGCGGCCGAGCGGGAGCCAATCGGCTGCGGGGAGGGGCGGGACTTCCTGCGCGGGGGGCCCCCAGCGCCTCAGTCGCCCGGCTCCGTGGTCTGGGCT